>NW_020837973.1:22577017-22577839 GCF_003676395.1 Aethalodelphis obliquidens | reverse complement strand
ACACACACACACACACACACACACACACACACACACACACACACACACACACAAAACACCTGTTAGACCCAATCAATGAATTCAATGAAGTGGCAGGACAGAAAACCAATAAAGAAAAATCAATTGTGTTTCTATACACTAAAAACAAATGATCTGAAAAAGAAATGAAGAATACAATCCCACTTACAATAACATAAAAAAATAATTAGCATTCAATTTAACCAGAGAGGTGAAAGATCCAAATACTGAAAAGTATAAGATTTTGATGAAAAATCTAAAGAAGACAGAAATAAATTAAAAGATATCTCACGTTCTTGGATTGGAAGAATTAATATTGTTAAAACGTCAATACTACCCAAAGCCATCTGCAGATTCAATGCAATCCCTATCAAAATTCTGATGACATTTTTCACAAGTTGTACGGAACTAAAAAAGACCCCAAATAGGTAAAATAATCCTGAAAAAGAAGAACAAAGCTGGAAGCATCACACTTTCTGATTTAAAACTATACTACTACAGTCAAGTAATATTTGACATGGAAGACAAAATATTCAATGGGGAAATGGTAGTTTCTTGAATAAATGGTGCTGGGAAAACTAGGTAACCAAATGCAAAAGAATGAAATTGGAACCCTATCTTACACCACTCACAAAAATTAACTTGAAATGGTTTACGGACTTAAACAAAACATAAGAACTGAAAACTAAAAAGTCCTAGAAGAAAACATAAGCAAAATCTCCTTGACATTGGTCTTGACAATGATTTGTTTTTCTATCTGTGGTTTTTATCAAGATATACATATCTAATATACTAATACTAATA
>NW_020837973.1:22507762-22576917 GCF_003676395.1 Aethalodelphis obliquidens | reverse complement strand
AACAGAAGCTACACACAACAAGTATGAATCTTACAAACAATGTTGACTGAGAAAAAGCAAGTTTCAGAAGACTACATACAATATAATACCATTTGTATAAAGCTCAAAGGCAAGAAAAAAAAAATAAACATTGTATTGTTTAGACCAATGTGTATATCTGGTGGGGCAAAACTCCTTTTCAAAAAGAAATCAAAGGAATGAAGAAACGATCATTAAAACAATAAAGAAATTAGCTACCTCTGGGGTGGAGCAATGGGAAAGAATCAAGGGGGGACAAACAGGGAGCTTGGGCAGTTTCTAGTAATGGTCTGGTTCTTAAATTAGTGGTAGGTGGTTCATTTTATCTTATTATTTGTGTAATTTGTATCTATTGCATGTATCAAATGATATTCATTCAAACTTTAGAAAAATTTGGGCACAAAATGGGATCTGTAAATAATGATTTTTTGGACATGATTAAAGCATATGCAACAAAAACAAAACACAAGTGGGACTACGGTTGTCCCTCAGTATTTTGGGGGAATTGGTTCCAGGACCCTCCATGATACCAAAATCTATAGATGTTCAAGTCCCTTAATGGTGTAGTATTTGCATATAACCTACTACATCCTCCTGTATGCTTTAAATTATCTCTAGATAACTTATAATATCTAATACAATGTAAATTCTATGTAAATAGCTGTAAATACAATGTAAATGTTATGCATATAATTGCCAGTGCAGCAAATTCAAGTTATGCTTTTAGGAACTTTCTATAATTTTTTTTCCAGAATTTTTTTTTGATCCATATTTGGTGGAATCCGCAGATGTGGAACCCAAGGGCTAACTGTATACCAAAATAAAAAGCTTCTGCACAGCAAAAGAAACAATAAACAAAATAAAAAGGTAACCTGTAAAATGGGAGAAAATATTTACAAGTCAGTTATCTGAAAAGAGGATAATATCCAAAATATATAAAGTCATACAACTCAATAGCAAAAGAAAATCCAATTAAGAAATGGGCAGTGGAACTGAATAGACATTTTCCCAAAGATGTACAAATGGCCAACAGGTACATGGAAAGGTGCTAGATATCACTAATCACTAGGGAAACGCAAAACAAAACCACAATATCACTTCACATCTGTTAGAATGGCTGTCATCAAAAAGACAAGAGATAAATTTTGGTGAGGATGTGGAGAAAAAGGAGTCTTTGTTCATTGTTGGTGGTAATGTAAATTGGTACAATCACTATCAAAAACAGTATGGCGTTTCCTCAAAAAATTAAGATAGGTATCATATGACCTACCAATCCCACTTCTTGTTATATATTCAAAAATAAAAGATAATAACAGGATATAAAAGAGATATTTTCATACCTATGTTCATTGCAGCATTATTCACAATAGCCAAGATATGGAAACCACCGAAGTGTCTGTCAGTGGATGAATGGATAAAGAAAATTTGGTGTGTATATATGATGGAATATTATTCAGCGATGAGAAAGAAGGAAATCCTGCCATTTGCAACAATGTGGGTGAATCTTAAGGGCATTATGTGAGGAGAAATAAGTCAGACAGAGAAAGACAAATAACGTATGATGTCACTTATATGTGGAATCTAAAAAAGTTGAACTCATAGGAACAGAGAGCAGAGTTGTTGTTACCAGGGGCCAGGTGCTTGGAGGAAATGGTGAGCTGTTGGTTAAAAGGTACAAAGTTCCAGGTATGAGATGAATAAGTTCTGAGGGTCTAACGGTGTTTATAGTTAATGATACTGTAATTTATACAGTTGACCCTTGGACAACTTGGTTTGACTGTATGGGTCCACTTATACTTGGATTCTTTAAGAATATATACATACTAGAGCTCTACACGATCTGAGGCTGATTGAATCCATGGAAACAGAATTGCTGACACAGAGGGCCAACTGTAAAGTTTTATGTGGATTTTCAACTGTGTGGGGCCTCAGCACCCACAACCTTTGCATTTGTCAAGGGTCAACTGTAATTGAAAGTTGCTCAGAGAGTGTATCTTAAAACTTCTCACTCTAAAAAAGAAATGGTCATTATGTGACATGATGGATACATTAGCAAGTGCTATGGTGGTAATCATTTTTCAATATATGTGTCATGTCAATCAACATGTTTAAACTTTAAACTTACCCAGTGTTATATGTCAATTATGTCTCAATAAAGATGGGAAAAATTAATTGTCAAAAATTAGAAAGTCAAATAGAGTAGTATTCTACTACCAATAGATAATCAACAATTATTTTATTTTCTTCTAGTCTATTTTTCCTCTATATTTGTTACAAAGATATACTCCTTTTACCCAGATCTGTTTCCTGTCATCAACCTCATGGAATGTTTCAAAAATTATGCTCCATGTATCTTAATGGGCACATAATTTCCATTTGGGTTGATGAAACAATTTTGGAAATAAAGAGTGGTGACGGTTGCAGAACACTGTGAATGTAATTAATACCACTGTATTGTACACTTAAAATGGAAAATTTAATGTTTTATATATACATTTTATAACATAAAAAGTATATAAAAATCAGGAATTTCTCTATTAAAAATAAAGTCAATTTTTATGAATCAATATTACAAACATTATAATTCTAATATGTATAGATAGCAAGATCCAGACTGTGATAATGGGAGATTGATTATATTGAGAAAATGACTTGATTATTGTATTTTCTTATACATGAATTCAGTAGGGGTTCCTTTGCAAATTTCTCCTTGATATTAATAGTTTTTGAAGTTGGGTAATTTGAGACTGGCTAAGTTATATCTCCTAAGGTCATCAAGGTTTAATGTCACCTCATTCACTTTCCTCAGAAGTGTTTCAACGATATGCATGGTTCACTCAGTTTAATGATCTGGGACAATGGGAATGTGCACATCCTGTTTTGTGGCTTCCTGCAAATGAGACATTCATGAGTATTTTGATATTCATGAGTAAAATGGGCCAAGTACCACTCTTTCCCTTCCTACAGAAAGCTTCTAAGTATAAATAGTGTAAATTCAGACATATATTTTTATATACTGTATATATGTCCTGGGTCTACTTCAAAAGGTGAAAGCTGAGCAGAATAATTTCCTTGAATTATATCTTAATCAAGATTTACTGATTTTTTCTGCTTTAAAATATTTTAAATGGCTCACTGTCAATATACCAATGCATCTGATATTGCCAGCCACCATTATGCTATGAAAGAAATATAGATTAGGAAATAATCAGAGAATTGCTTTTTATTACTCTTTACAAAAAAAAAAAAAAAACCTAATCAGAAATAGCTTTGAGGTTAAAAAAAATTGATGCATGTGGTAACATAATATCATGGTTTATGTTTATTTGCTATTTTAAAAAAAAAAACTGGAACTAATGTAGGATTTGGAATAGAACTATTCTGGGATCACAGAAATTTAGAGTGCTAAATGATTTTGAAAGCAATTTCCCTATTTTTAATCTAGTATTGTTCAAATTACATTTCATTTCTCCAAACTGAGAAGAGGAAGTATACAGGCATGACAGCAATAACTTGTAATTCAAGTATATTTTACAAATTCTTTTACCTTTATAATGAATATAATTTAATTTGCTTCCACAAAAAATGTATTTCAAATTATTTGGAATAGTAAAATAAGAGTTTGCTCCTTTCTCATTTGGGAGAACATGTTAGCAACAACATAAATGGACAAGTTGATTTAATGTTTAAGAAACAAACATATTCTATGAAGTTCTTCTATTAATCAGTGATGTCTAGTTCCTTATCAATCTCCCACTGTTCCTGATTTTAATGTCAAATTCTAGATGAACTAACATATCAAAATGTGTTTCAGATATTAGATATTTGACATATACATTAAAAACCACAATGTATTATGTGGTATATTTTATTTGTTGTTTAAAAGTTCAAGTTCAGAAACCAGATCCATGGCTTACCATGTAAATGAATGACCTTGGGAAAGTTTAGCTAACCTCTTTACCTCACTTTGGTCATTTGTAATACAAGACAATAAGAGGACCTACAAAAACAAAGAACCATTTGCTGTGATTTTTTAGCTCATTTGGGTGTGTATGTGTGTGTGTGTAGGTGTGTGTGTGTGTATGTGTGTTTAACAACAAATATTATTTAAAAACTATGATATGACACTAGTTAACCTGATAGTATAGTTAATTATTTTAAAGAAAAAAAACATTAAATACCAACAGAAACCCTACTCACTCAAATAAAAGATAATAACTGGGAAGTGCACAAAAGCTAAAAATTAATTCAGGTCCTTATAACTAATACTTTCATCCACAGGTGTCTGCTTTGATAAAATCATGACCATTAAGATATAAAGTATTTCAAAAAGGACTTTTTATTTTTATCTATTTATTTTTTTTTACCATCTTTATTGGAGGATAATTGCTTTACATTGTTGTGTTAGTTGCACATGGAAGCAACCTAAGTGTCCATCGACAGATGAATGGATAAAGAAGATGTGGCACATATATACAATGGAATATTACTCAGCCATAAAAAGAAATAAAATTGAGTTATTTGTAGTAAGGTGGACGGACCTAGCATCTGTCATACAGAGTGAACTAAGTCAGAAAGAGAAAAATGACTTTTTTAAAATGTATTTTTGTAAGGGACTCAAGAAATGAAACTAGTGCTGCTCTTTATTATACTGTGAAGTCTTAGTTCTTTTGTGGAAGAGGGGTCTTGAAAACTACGGAATCATTAGGAAAACATTTATTGTCTTCTTCAGTGATTTAGATTGTATAGGCTTGGCAAATTATTGCTTGTCCTTGAAAGAGAAATGTATATGAACATTTCAACAGTTATCCCCTAGGCAATCTGGAAGAATAAATGGACTTCATAGGGGTGTAAGTTAATATAATCTTTAGGAGTTCAACTATTTTGGCCCTGAAATGCTATGTTTAGGTGGCATACAAATATATTAATTCAATCAAGGTTTCTAATAAAAATTTTAAATAATTATATGAATAAATAACTTTAAATAAATTATTATAAATCCATACTATGGAATATCTTGCTGATGTTATAAACAAGGGATTACACATACCTAGCTAAGGAAATTTTTAAGAGTCAAAAGCAAATTTGAAGATAGTACAATGGTATTATCTCAATTATGTACAAACTCACACATATACATTCTGAAACTCCAACAGATATTGCAGTAGTATGTATATATATCTGAAGATACAGAGAAAGTATTTAGGAGATCATATATCTTATTGATAACATCTCTTACCTCTGGGGAGAGAACTGAAGATGGTAGAGATTAATAAAGAATTTAATTTTATCAATGAATTTAAAATGTAAGAATAAAATAAATCTACTACAACTGGTTGTAGAATATTTCAGTCAGAAGTTCTCCTTATGATCAGGTCATAGAAAAGGGTTTAGAGAAAGACAAGAAAATGAATGTCCCAACAGTTTAACAGCTTCTCTCAAGAAAGCAAAATGGGCCTAGAACTATGTTCATTTCCAGCAACCAAATACGAGCGCCTATGGCCAGCAATTTGGAAATAAGATCAGAAAAGCCATTTATGGTCACTGCTTGATGTAGTGAAGAAGGAAATGAACAACAACTGCAGGTACTAAGGAAAAAAACTAGATATTACAGAGCTAGAGAGACACAACTGCCTCAAACATATGAAACTTAGGGGAGATGAAACATTTGAAGTTTTCAGGAAAACCTACTGCATGTTATTATATTGTATAAAACTGACTACCTCTTTAAGAAAACCTACATTAATGACCCACAGTTTAATCTAGTGTGTATTTCTTTAAGTCATATTTTAGTTTCCTGATGTAACTTTGTGTAAAAGCCAGTTCCCATTTTACCCCATTGCTTATCAGGATTATATTGTGTATGGGAATAGGGGTTCATTTGGGATACTGACGCTAGGTTGGTACAAAGCATTAATTAATATTGTAGCTCAAATAGATTTCCTGGGTTTTAAACTAGGCTTTACATTTCTAACTTTGGTCAAGTTACTCAACCAACATACTCAAGCAATGAAAACTGTAAACTCAAATAAACAATATGGAGATGAGACACTATGTTCGTATTGATCATCTATTGCCACTATAATTATGCAAAGAAAACCACGACAAAACTCAGTGGCTTGCAATAGAAGCATTTATTTCTCACTGTCATTGCTATGGGGTTCATAGCTTGGATTCTGGTCTGTTTCATGTAACGCTTTTCTCGTGGTCTTAGTAGAAGATAAAGTTGGCAAGATTCTTTGTATGAGTACAATGCAAGTCTTTGCTTGCAGTACATGTTCTATCATCCTACTGGCCAATGAGAATGATAAAGCTGTGTCTATCACTAATGGAAAGGGAAGTTTACCACTCCTATGATGATGTAAGAAGAAATGAGTAAATATTTTTTCATAATAATCTAATTACCACAGGGTTCCCTCAAGTCCATAAATATTCAAAACTTTCCCATATGAAAACAATCTCACCTTTTCACCTTCTTCCCAGCACACCCAAATTTCTTCAATTATAACACTAGGCTTAAAAGTCACAATGTTATGATATATATATCTGGCTAGTATATGTGTATGTGTGTGTGTGTGTATATACATATTTATAGATTTATAAATGAATTTTCTGCACTCCTCCCAAACACTCATAAACATTTATGCAAAGTACACTGGTGGTACAGGGACAGGATAGCAACGGACAACCTTACCTTATAAAAAAAAAACCTGAACTAAAAAATATATGACACACAGTATTTCCTCATTCATAGCAATTCTGAAATCTCATTAGGCAAATGTTACCAGGTTCCTCTACAATGGGCATAGATACCGTTTCTATCTTAGGTCCAATTTTACTCCTGGGAAGTAACTCCCATTTCCAGTGTGCTCCACAACTCTTGCCTCTATCCTCTTGTTTTTTCCATAAATCTACTTGGTCACTTCTAGATAGGAAAGTATGCTCTCTTGGTGGCTTGCAGCTTTTTCAACCTAAATTCTGCTTTTAGATAGTTGGGAATCCAGAGGTTTTATTTGTTTTTCTGTTTTTGAATCTTGAAATCTTTCCATCTTTTTTTTTTTTTTGCATGATTTCTGTCACGCTTGCCAATCAAAGATCTTACAAAAACTTTTTTTTAAACAAATTTACCTTGGTTAATAGCTTAAATGTGATTTTGATGACATCTAAAACAACCTAGATTGAAAACAGAGGCACAGAATTCCTCCATGCCACTAGTAGTGCTGTGAGCAGAACTGCCTATCATTTATCAGATAAGAGGTAAGAAACACATAAAGAATAAAGGTAATATAGAGAGTAGGCTGCTTGTATGTGCCTCCAGTCAAAGTGGGAATGGTAAAAATGTATGTGTTTGTTTTCTATTGCTACTATAACACATTTCTTAGTGGCTTAAAAAAACCCACAAATTTATTAACTTACAGATTTGTAGGTCAGAAATCTTGACACAGTTCTCTGTAGCTAAAATCAAGATGTCAGCAGGGCTGAGTTCCTTTCTGGAAGCTCTGAGGGAGAGTCTGTTTGCCTGATCATTCAGGTTGTTAGTAGAATTTATTTCCTTAAATTTGTAAGGCAGAGGATACATTTTCTTGCTGGCTAACAGTTGAGGGCAATTCCCAGCTTCTAGAAGCTGCTCAAACTCCTTGACTCATGGTCCCCTTCCCCCATCTTCAAAGTCAGCAAAAAAGCTTGTGTTGGAACCCCCGGGGCTGATGTGTTAACAATATGCAGATTAAGACCTACTTAATGAGGATGTACAAGCCACCCTCACAGGGTCTGCAGGTACTCCCTCAGCCTCCAAGCTTTCAATATGGGGAGGTGAAAACCCTAGCCATTTTGAGTGAAGGAGTAGTTCCAGTACACTTACACAAAGGAAATAAAGTCATAAGATTTATCACTTACAAATCCCAGAACAGGGTGCAACGAGCTGGGGGAAGGGTAGTCCTCTGTCCCAGGTCACAAGTGAGCAGGAGACAGACAGCAGGATAGCAAACACCTATTCTGTACTAATAAAGTGGTTGGGGCAGAGGTCACTAATTTTTAATGGGCTCAATTCTGAGTGGTCATTTTAAAAGGTGTCCTGGGAAAAGAAAGGTGGGAATCCTAAGCTGTGGTCCATATTTAAATGTCCAGACTCTGGGTGTAAGCAGGTTGTCATATTGTATAATGCCTAGGCAGCAACTCAAAGATGGCTTTCTCATCACATAGCAAGTCCCTCATGTTTCTTCTTCTATAGTAGCATTTCTCTCACCCACTCTTTTGCCTTCCTCTTCCACTTTTAAGGACCCCCATGATTATGTATATAATATTCCAGTCAAGGGTAATATCTCTAGTTTAATGTCCTTATGCTTAATTCCATCTCCAAAAGTCCCTTTCACCAGGAACTAATATTTTCTGTAATAAAAAATATTACAAAAGCCATAAATGTGCTTGAAGATACAACTATCAATTTTCAAAGAGCTGACTGATTCTAGAATCCAAGTAATTTTGGCCTTTCACAGATAGTAAACTTAATCAATGTTGCTCTAACTATATGTACCACTAAACACCAAGGTAATAGCCAAAGGCTAAGCACCAAGGTAAAATCTTAAGTACCTAAAAATCAAGGTAGAATCTAAAACTAAAATAAAATCTATAGGACTTCCCTGGTGACGCAGTGGTTGAGAGTCCGCCTGTTGATGCAGGGGCCGCGGGTTCATGCCCCGGTCCGGGAGTATCCCACATGCCGCGGAGCGGTTGGGCTCGTGAGCCATGGCCGCTGAGCCTGCGCGTCCGGACCCTGTGCTCCGCAATGGGAGAGGCTACAACAGTGAGAGGCCCGCGTACCCCAAAAATAAAATCTATTGTTACTCTAAATTAAAACTAATTATCATTAGGTAATACACAATGCACTAGTGTTAGCAAATTGTGTTAATGTCACAGCTGCCAAACTGCTTAGTTTTTTTTGTTTGTTTTTTTTTTGTTTGTTTTTTGCGGTACGCGGGCCTCTCACTGCTGTAGCCTCTCCCGTTGCGGAACACAGGCTCCGAGCGCACAGGCTCAGCGGCCATATCTCACGGGCCTAGAGGATCGCGGCATGTGGGATCTTCCCGGACCGAGGCACGAACCCGTGTCCCCCTGCAGCGGCAGGCAGACTCTCAACCACTGCGCCACCAGGGAAGCCCTGCTTGGTTTTTTAATAAAGGAAATAAAGAAAATCCACATGGAATTTATATGCTTGTCTATTTGCAAGATTGAATGGATGAGAAAAAAATAATTTTGCGAATGTACTGAATATTTTCTTAGGCCTGTTGTGAGCTCTTACAGAGCCCAAGTTTTATAGTCTGGGAAAATTTAGGTTCATATGACTGAAATTGTTCAAAAGAGAGCCAGACAATTGAAAGCAGAAGTAGAGCTTAAAAATCATATATAAGACAATCCACTGTGTGGATCTCAGATAGCCTCTTTCCCCAGCCACCCATTTCCACCCATTTCATATTTAGACTTTTTCCACTGAGCTTATGAACAAAGTGACTATGTTGACAAGGTTGGGGTTTATTAATGAACTAAATAAAGTAGACTTTCCCTGGTCCAGGCTGATGTTGCTAGAGCTGCTACTGAGCATAACCATGTCCAGAGCAAAGATCTACACTAAACACACACTGTGGCTCATTTCCTAGGGTGTCATCTAGACACCAGGTTGTACATGGATCACACTGGAGAACTTTCATCACAGAAGGGGCAGTACCTTTCCTTCACTGAAACAGACACTTTGCCTGGATATGCATTTCCTTTTTGTGCCAGTAACACTTCTGGCACACAGCATTGCTTCTAACTGAGAAACTCATTTTACAGTAAATGAGGGTCCGGATTGGGCTTCTGGTCATAAAATTCAATAGTTTTTGCTATATTCCTAATCAGGCTAAAGCAGCTGGCCTGGAGGAATGGTGGAACGGTCTTTAACGATTCCATTATAGCATCAGAATGAGGGTAATGTTTTATCCTACTGAGAAAAATCCTTCTTCAATGTGTTATATACTCAGAATCAGCAACCAACATAGAGTGTTGTCTCTAACCAAAGCCAGGATTCACAGGACACCAGAAATCAAAGGGTGGAAATGGGATGACTCCCTTTATGATACACCAGTGAAATGTCTGCTTGGCTACTTGGCCACTTTGAACTCCTTATTCCAGTCAACGAACAGGCAAAGAAGGGTGTTATTACACTGGCTAAGGTAAATGTCTGACTACCAAGGGGAAATTATATTCCTACTACCCATCAGGGATAAGAAAAAAATTTGTTTGGCATGCAGGGTATATCTATTATTTGTATTCACAGGTTATAATACTTAATGGAAAACTACTGTTGTAAGCAGTCTTGCCAATGACCAAGACCCATCAGGGAGGAATATTTAGGTCACCCAATTAGGCAACAAAACAGGACAAACTAGGTTCACAGTTCAGGACAAAGGGTATAAGAATGAGCAGTTATGATCATAAATATCATAAATAAGTGGTAACCATGTGACCAGTTACAGAAATTGGGACTTCATTAGTTGTATTTCTGCATTAATATGGATATAATTATAAATATATTAACCAGTTCTTTCCTTTTTTATTTCTCCTCACCCACACATTTACCATCTAAAATAAAAATAATTCATAGTAGTTAACTTATATTTGTTTCAATAATCCAAAGATAAGGGTGTCTCATCTACAAGCAAAATAAGCATCACTGTAAGAATAAATTGACCTTTGGGACATTGTTTCATCTTTTGGGGAGATGATTAGTATATTTGTGATTTTATTAAAGATAATTGCATCATGAAGAGATTCATTTAGATTACGACGGTGATGACAAGTTTTGAAGAATTGAGAATATGGGTTTCACATTGTATGAAGATACATTTATAAGAATAAATTGTCCACCTTATATATTTATGATATTGAAAATTATTCTATTTGGATGCAATTATTTTTCCATTTATTATAATTTACTGATATTCAATGAAATAGTTTCATTATTATGGCAATAGATTTCCTCAAATTTAGAATTTTTCTCTTTCTTGGACTTTCTTTAAAAAAATGGTCGAGCTCTATGGTGCCTACTTGTACTGATAGGGATTTATGCCAGTTTGTCATATTTTGTTGATTTTTCTGAATTCATTTGTATTACTACATCTGCTTTTGCCTGATGCATTTTATAAGGAACTCAATTACTATATAATTTAATGTGTTTGCTGGTTAGTATTGATTAGTCACTACCTTGTAGTATGAACCTTGATTTAACGGGAAACTTGTTTGGTTTTACTTCTTATTATATAACTTTATAAATTAATACCAGTAAATGTTTCTTTAATTAAACTTTCATATAAAGTTGGTTCAATATTTCAGTATATCCAAACTTACAGTATTGAAATATCTTTCAAAATTTGCATAATGAAAACTACTTAGTGTTTTTTACTGCTGGGATGCATGTTAAACAACAGCATAACTTACACAGAAATCGTATTTTATGTATGTAGTTTAGTATCAGGTAAAACTAAACTCTATTATTTATACAGATCATAAACCAATAAAGAAATAAACATGATAATTTGTACAAATCAAGATTCTAATTAATTCTAAGGGTGAAGGACTAGCACAGTGGAGCTTTTGTGGATGATGGAACTTTTTTTATTATTGAACTAGGGAGTGATGACATGGGTGATAGAACCATACTTATTCATCAAAGTGCTTTTTATGAATTTCTTTGCATCTATGTCATATTGCACAATATATCTAAGAAGAAAAATTATACATAAGAAAGCACACAATTACCTCGAGAATATTTAACACCAAGAGTTATTATTTCTATTACTATTAAAGATAGGTTGCAATTTTACATTTTAAATTTATTTGTATTTGGATTATATAACATCTCTAAGAATGTGTCATTATATCAATATTTTCTTCTTGAATTAAAAAAACTAATTTAAAATATAATACAAATACATAATTTATATTGAATTTATAACTGTCCTCACATGTATACTGTTATAAATATAGAATGCTACTTTATATTGCTTGATATATATTTTATATATAATACTCCACATTTTTTACCCATTGAGTTATTTTCTCTAACTTATTAATAAATTATAACGATTAAAAATCAGGAAATTCTTGTGCAGAATAAGCTTATCTTAGAATGGATCATTTCCTTCTTTTAATATTTTAATTTATTTTAAATTTCTTAATAAAGCTTTCTAAGGCTATAGCTATCTAATCATCTAACACGACATATTGAGTCATTTTCCCATAACACATTTGAAAGGATTTCTTTGCTGTTTCAGCACTTCAATAAGGCAGCTTAGAAAACTTGAAAGCTCTACTTAAGAAAAACATGGGGATCATTATTTTAGAGAAGATTTATAGTCTTTTTATTTAAATTATTGCTTAAAGGTAGTTCATTTTAAGAGCTAGAAGTAGAACATCAGACTCTTTCTTTTATAAAATCATAGATATTAGAGCTAGAACCTGTTATAGAGATTGTCTCAATCAGTGCCCTCAGTTTAATGATGAGGAAAGGAAGACCCAAAGAGAGGAAGTGATTTTCATAAAGTCAAGTGAAGAGACCTGATCCTAATGAATAAAATTTTCTTAAAATGATGTCTTGTTAAGTGACCCTTGATGTTTCCTGATTCTACAGTAACATTCAATTCCTTGAATTCAATGTTTTAAAATAAATTCTCTAAGAAGTAACAGAAATATGATTTTGATGTTGCATTAACCTCTCAGACCCAGTCTTATCTAACTTCTAATTATTAGGTTAAATGCAAGAAAATGGTATTTTAGGTTGGTAATAATTTTTATGCATTAGATATCATCTAGCAGAGAGAATTTTGGAACACTTTTTATTCTTCTTTGATGAAGCCTCAAGCATTCTCAAATAGTAGAGAGCAGTGTTCCCTCAGACATCCCAATGCACACCTCACCTAAAAGTTACCAGTATAATGAGCTGTCAGCAGTAAACCTACTTCACACCTTCTCTGGGACACAATTTTAATGGAAAAAACGGTTGGTGAATCCATAGGGAGGTTTCCATGACAATACCTTCAAAAAATAGCCAATGGAATAGAACACTAACAGTTAACCTAGGAAAACTATTAGCCAACTTCCTTAAGTCACTGAGAAACAAGATTCAGAAACATAAGCCAATGAAATATTTTCTTTCAATTTTTGTATAGATATATGTTGTTCATTACATTTCATTTGCCTACATTTCAAACTATGCCTAAAATCTAGCAGTTTTATGAAAACAGGGTTTTTTGGGGGGGGTTAATGCTTCAACGCCTCTTGTGTTCTCTGTCAATTGACATTTTTAAAAGAGATAAATTATGTATGTAACTGGCTAAATCTGAATAATCTAATTATGTAATAAATGTTAAAGAAATGAAACACAAAATATTTATTTTTAGTTAGGAATAGTAAAAGATATTTAAATGACTGAAATAGTAGATTATGCCAATTTATATTACTTTGAGTTATATATAGAAACACTCTTAAGTAGGCATTCAAATAGATTTTGAAAGTCTTGATACTAGTAGATATTGGAAGGAAGCTTCAATTTTTACTGTGTCAGAGAGAAAAATTAACCACAAAGTGAATACTCTCTCCATTTCAAAAAATTCTACTTAGAATTCAAACATATCTCCTTGATATTACTAATTTTTGATTGATAGATGCATAATATATTGATAAGAAATATCTCTGCTTAGATTGTCAATAAATAAATACATTTATTTTACCTTACTTAACAAATAGCAATTGAAATCTATCAAATTATGTGTCATCAATTTTAAAAATTAAGTGAAATACTGGGAACATGATCTAAAATTATAAGAAAATTATACTAGGTAATGAACTTTTGATTTAGCCTCTAAATATCTATTTTTACAATTAGAACATATATAGTCAACATGTTCTCTGTCATAAGACATAGCATTTACTCCATGTTAAAATTTTAAATTTTGAGGAATAAAGTCTCCACTACCATGAATATTTTAATTAGTGACTGAAGTAAATATGGATAATGTTATATATATTGTTCTGTGTTTTGGCTCATGATATTTTTCAAAATGTCCCCTTGGTTTGTGTCAAAATTTTCATATCTTAGAATAATTATATATATATATATGTGCGTGTATATATATATAAAGGGTTGGCTGCAATTACTTGACTGTGTTCTTGAAGATTGTGTGATTTAGGGAGAGAAGTTTGCCCTATTCATTTTTTTTTTTTTTTTTTTGCCCTATTCATTTTTAAATCCTTGATAATGTGGTAGAATTCTGATCACAGTGATGATTTATTAAACGTGATAATGGATTTCATTGTTTAAACACAAATTAACCTGGGAAATATGAAATAAAAGCATGCTCTACATTCTGACAAGTATGTATTGAGGCAAACATATCTAGATTCTACATTATATATGGCACATAGATTATAATATGAAATAAAGATTGAATTTTTTATTAGAGTTCTTTTACCCCTTTAAGATGTTGAACTCCTTTATGCAAGTAAGGTATGGCATTTATCTATTCAATTGATGGATTCACTCATCTATCTATCTATCTATCTATCTATCTATCTATCTATCTATCTATCTATCTAACTATCATCTATTCTCTCTCTCCATCCTTTCCTCCCTCCCATCCATCCTTCCATGTATCCAAACATCCAACCGTCGAACCATCCATCTCCAATTTCCTGGCCTGAGTTCTATGCTAAATAAATATTTTATGGAATGAAAAACCAATGAATAAATAAATTATGAATGAATAAATGAAGTGTCCAATTAAATTAATATATTTTTAATATTCTTAAGATTTTTCTTAAAAAACCCCCTGAAATCCTAAACATTTACCACCACAATTTTAAGTTTGAAATATAAAATTTTGTAATGACAAAAGCTTTCTTTAGACTGTAAAGACTGAACAAAATTAGTATAGAAAAGAGTTTGTAAATATGTGTGTGTGTAAGAGTAGAGAGGAGAGAGAGAATAAAAAGGGAAAATATGCACAGACATATGTTTGGCATTTCCTATATAAAATTAACTGAACTGAACTGTGGATATTTGTCACACAGAATCTCCTATGGCAATTAAATGATCTTTTAAAAGTTGTTTTACTAGACTTTTTTTCTACATTCTTTTATATATAAGGGTTGCCCTGCATTGTAGGCAGTTATTAAACTTTTCTCCTTAAAAAATAAACTCTTTTCTGCTTTATGGTACTAAATTTTTATATTTTCAGATAAATCTCTTACTTTATTTCAACATATTTCTAGATGGTTATGATACTAAGTCCTCTACATTTTAAAGTGAACAGAAGGATTTCAAGCAATCCTGAAGCATATCCAACATCTTGAGAACAAGGGATAATACTACTTTCAACGTGATATCATAAATACCTACCAGAGTGCTGGAAATCAGTAACTATTCAATGTATGATTTCTGAATGGATTCATATTAATCTATTTTCTTTTCCTACACCTGAATATCTTCCCTAGGAGTTAGTAATGTAGTAGACATGGAAGTGCTTTGAGCTTCTAAAACGTAATGTAATGTATTTCTTTTTCAGAGATCATTGTGGGTGGAATCTAAATACTAAAGTAGCTCAAGCAGTAACTGTTTCTCACCTTAAAAAAAAAAAGTATTGAAATTGTGAAATGGGGGACGAAGGGGTCCCATTATTTACATACCCTGTAAGTAATCAAAACAGATTGCAATATTCTATAGGTGAAAAAAAAAAGACCAATTAGTTACAGCACCCCAAATGTTAACTTCCTTATTTAATGTGACAAAAGAAGCTTAGAAAATACACACTATTTGGGCCTGCCTTACTAGTTGTATTTTTGTATAATGTTCTTAGGGAATTGATAGTTTTAGATATAATCATGAATTGATCAGTGTTGATGGAAATATAACTATCCATTGCTTAGGCAAACCTTCACATGCACTATGTTGGGGTAATATATCCAAGTGCCCTTTTATAAGACAAATGGAATTAGGATAAAAATTTAATTTTGTTTTATAGATATAATTTCTCTGGAAAAAAAAGTGTTTCCACTAGTAAAGATTAAAGAGCATTTAAAATATCACCAATTTGGGGATTCACTTCTTAGAGATCTTTACCTGGATTTAACAAACTGACTTCCTCTGTTTTGGAAGAGTTCTGATACCAAGGCAAGAGGTTATCTAATTACTACAAATATAGTAGTTTAGACAGGATCTTAGTCTTTGTTTCCTTCCACAAGCTGGGGAAAACAAAGCACAGGTCAACACTATAGATCCCATTCTACCATATCACTTATATTTGTATGAAATAAAAATTAAATTAAATTAAATTCTTCCAGTCTTACTCAGGATTAAGCTTCAGGGAAAAAGAGAGGATAGAAAAAAGGAATTGGAACCAGTTATATGATAGCAGTGTGTCAAAAAAAGAAGTGTACTTCTCTCTGCTTGCTTATTTTAAGTGCCTAGATGTTAAAAAAAGAATAATTTTACTGAGCTTATGCTTTGAATAGTCTAAGAATAAAATAAAGGTTTCAAGTTTTAAATTTTCTTCAAATTAATAAAATTATCAAATGTGGGTTTTTTTTTTTTCTGTAATTACATTTCTGTCACTTTACTTTTGTCCACATTGGAAAAAGGAAAACTCAGATTCATGAAAAAAACTTAGAACTTGATAAGTTCTTTGGCTCTGTTTTTTGCTTTTCAGGGAAGTCTAAAACAATTCAGAAAATAAATTATTTTCAGAAAATAAATACTTTTGAAGGCACTAAGACATCAAAGTTCACAAGTTCCCCTGATTACATATTTCAATATTACACCATTGATATCATGAAGAAAGCCATTTGTACAGCCAAAAACAAAAATCCTGTTTCAATAAAGCATATTTTATCCCTTTTCTACTCATACAAACTAGTCAATATCCTCCTCTAAACTATTAAATATGCACTAAGTCAAAAATAATTCTATTTTCTAAATTAAATATACGGTTTTGCCAATATTTTTGGTTCACGGGACTTCCTGGGAAAAGATAGATAGTATTGTAGGCACAAATGATTCAATCCTAAACTTATCATTTCTTAACTGAACAATGACAATTCACTTAATGTCTCTGAGTAAAGTTTATTTAATATCTATTTCTATTTTATAGGGCTATTGTAATAATTAAATGAAATCACACCTCCACATCTACAGTCTGATATTTCACATGTGTTCAATACATTATTTCTCTATGTTCACTTTACTCAAGCTTGTCTGTTGATGTCCAATTGAATCAGCATACTAAAAACTGTAGTCAAAAATTGTTTACTGAATTCCTTGAATATTTCAAAGATTTATTTTTAAATAATTAAATAATGATGAGTAATCTCATTGTCTTTTATATGGTAGCTGACACCTAACTTACTGTCTCATCACATTTTGGATCCCTTTATTTTCATCAGCTATGGAACTTATTTTCCAAAATCCCATAATCAGATCTAAAGGGAAAACTCAGGATATCTGATATACTTCTCTAACATTTAAAGTTTGATGTTTGTTCTACCCAAAAATGATAGTTAGGAGGCATGATATTTAAGGTAGTACAGTTCAATGTAGTGATTCTTCCTACCTAACTGTAATGGTATTATTTTATATATTTATTTTAAGTTGTGTTCAGTTTGACAATATCCCATGTACAAATGTTGCCTCTCCAAGTTAATATTTTAAGCATGCTTTGAGCCACTCCTGTGCAAATGATGATTGCTAAGGGCCAGTGTACATTAGGAATGCAGTAGGCTAGATAATGTAATTACACTGTTTCAAATGAAGAGACCCTCTATAACTATTCTAACATTTACCAAGCTTTTGGAAAGGGAAAGGATAAGATCTTAAGGAATGTGATTTTAAACTTGAGGAAAATTATTTTAGAAAAAATGTGTTAGAGGGTGTAGTCACATAGTGACTCTGGATAGAGTTTCAAGTAACTGGACACTCTTTTCATGCTAAATTCTCCTTATGCCTGTTGTTATTTCTTTGTTTTAGGAGTAAATATTGGATATATTAGACTTGAGAGTTTGAAGGCATTCAATTATAATTAACTGAATGAGTGTATGAATCATTGAACTAAGATTAAATCCTTATAAGCACTATATCTATATACCTCTTTTTTCCTTTCTCAACTTCACTGTCATCTCTATATTAGGATAATGTCAACTCACAGGTTTGTGGATATTGAATGATACTATATAGGAAAAAGGACAATGTCATACATTCACTCTTACATTCACTCATTAAACAAAAAGTTATTGATTAATTACTGCATGCAAATCATTGTTCTATGTGCTTGGAATATATTAGCGAACAAAGTGAGTTTACAAGCTTTTGGTGATGATGGTTACAATGATGATAATGACGATGATTATAAAAACAGGTAACAATTTCATAAAACTTAATATATGCTAAGTAATGTTATAAGTTTTTTATATATAACTTAGTGTTTTCACAAAAACTATGAGATAGATAGGTATTTTCATTTATCCCTACTCTATAAATGAGGATTGAAATATAGTGAGATTAAGGAACTTGCTCAAGGTCATGGAGTTAGTAAGTGACAGAACTGAGATCAAAGCCTGGGAATGTGGCTCCAGGACCTGTTCTTAACCATACACCATACCACCACCTATATACTAAGTGACTAGTAGCTGATTCTCCCAGGCCATTATCTGAGAACTTCAACACCAGACAAATGCAAGCGAGTGGGAACACAATGCTTTACTTGTACCCAGGGGAAGGAGAGAAAAATTTAGACAAAAAAGTAAGATTTACTTTTGGCATGAATATTAAACCTTTTAGGACAAATAAATATGGAATGCATTTTATCTAAGAGATCTGTATAATGTAAACTTGTAGAAGAGAAATCTGACCACTCTAGAGACTAATTAATCTTCTACAATACCAGGGATATATAGTGTAAGGCTTGGGCTAGGATGCCTGGTGACAAAAGCTGTGTGTTTGCACATTGTTCTGCCTCTATTATTATTTTTATTCAACTATAATTTATAAATGGATAGAGTTTATTTAAATTAATGAACACAAACATTACACAATAAGAAATATCCATTATTGCAACTGAGGTATAAAGCAAATCCAGAGTTCACAATTAACAATTCAAGCATTTGCCTTTGATGCTAATTAAATAGTGTCCTACTTGGAAGTATTAATAACTCTATAAATATTATTATATGCAAACTATACACAGTGTCTATTCTAAAATCTGGTGGTAGATAGCAAATAAGTTGGAAAAACAATTATTGAACCAACTATACCCATGTTTAGATTGCTTTAACCACACAGTCAAAACTGTAATAAACCTAACAATATCATATATTAACAGCATAATTCTTTTGAAAAAAACTGAAAAAGGATATAGGTATAACTGAATTATTATGCTGTACACCTAAACTAACACAATATTGTAAATCAACTGTACTTCAATAAAAAGAAAAAAAAGAAACATGTCCCTTTTAGACTATTATATTATTATTAATTAGCTCTCTCTATACTTACAGACTATTTGCTTATTAAATATATAAATATATAATGATTCATCATTATGTATTAGTTCTCTCTAGTACACAAAAATACATATGCCTAAAGTGGATTCTTGTTCAATTAAAACCTGATGCACGAGATGAACGTATTTTCAAGTAAAGTTTAAATGGATGTAAAATACACATTTTTATTGCTAATCAGGTATATATTTTCCCTCAGAATGAGAGTTATATTTTAATACATTATGCTAAAGAAAAATGAGTAAAACATGTTTCTTTTCAAGATAATTTATAATGTCAAGTCATGCATGGGAGTAATGAGATTAATAATAGAAAGTATAGATTTATTCATTCTCTGGATGATAAATCATGACAAGTCATTAAAGTCATTTAATTCTGATGCAGTAAAACCATGTGATGGCAGAGAGAATGGATGATACTATTTAGAACAGTTTGTGTCTAGTTGATGAGTCAAAATTAAGTCAGAGTTGTTAGTAGTGTTCTAAAATTGTTTTACATTAATAGAAGTCTGGTAATTTTGAATGGAATGTAAATCATATAAGAACTGAAGGCTCCCTATGATGATTCCAATACCACACATGAAAAGAACATTCTGAGCTAGTATCTCTTACAATTTATTACTTATATTGATTGAGCTCTTTCTTATATGAAACACATGACTAGCCCCAACAATTAAGTTAAAAATATAATTATAAACATAAAGGACGTGAACTTAAATTGTGCTTAAACATACAAACAACTGTTTGTATGTTTATTATCCCTGAGTAAACTATTATTTTGATTATATTTTATAATTTTATTTTTATTATTATTGCTTTAAAGTTAATAAACACCTGGCTCACAGCTCAAAAATTACGAAGGGATTTCTCTTGCTTGCCTCTGTCTTTCACACACCTAATTCTTCTGAAATTGCTCAGTGTTATGAGTTTATTGGGTGGTCTTTAAGAGATACTTTCCTTAAAGTATATATATTTGCTTATATATTCTTTTCACACAGATTTTAGCATAATATGCATATTGTTCTAAAACTTTTCATTTTGTTTTATTCAGTGTTTATTTAACAAATCTTGGAGACCATTTCATATAGCATATAAAGACCCCCTTGTTAAATGAAAAAATTATCTATTTTATATACGAAAACATTTTTCAAAATTTTTAAAAGTGAGATATAGTAATATGTATGCTTTTCAATTAATACATTAAAATTGAGATTTAGAAATAGATCTAATTATTACCATGATTTTGAAGTGAATTAGTTTAAGTAATACTTTGTGCTAGGTATGAAAGTGTAAAGCAACAGGAAATACCAAAGATTCCTACTGTGAATTTTATTCATGACTACTGCTAACGTACTGTGTTTTGTGGACTGTGAACGTAATTTAAATAAATGCTCAATATTGCAGCTTAATGTGAATAAAGCTTTTGTTTGTCTGCTTTGATTTGTTTATAATTCAAGATCTTAGACAACTGAATGTTTTCCATGGGTCTGCAAACTCCTGTTAATGCTCGCATTTACAGGAATGCTGAGTCTCTACTGTATTTTATTTTTAAATCTGTCATTTTAGAAAGTATACATATTGGCATTAACACTTTGAAAAAATACCAATTACTAATTTTTACAATTGCTCAAAAAATAAAACTCTTAAGGTAAATCGAAAAAAAACATATACAGGACTTGTATGCTGAAAAACCACAAAATACGGATGAAAGAAAATAAAGGTCTAAATAAATGGAGGGACATACCTATCTGTCCTACCAGATAGGACAACTTAATATAATATGATGTCAGTTTTTCCCAAATTGATATACAGATTTAACCCAATTCCTATCAAAATCCCAACAAAGTTTTTGTAGATATAAACAAGATTATTATAAAATTTATTTATTTCAGTTCTCAGAATAACAAGGTTGTTTAGAAAAGATTAAGTAATTAATAATAAACCCTCTACATATGAAATTATTTCCTATTCAAGCATCCCTTATTCATATTTAATTCTACTAATCCAATCAAATCTTTAAAGGACACACAGTGATATGTGGATGTAATACAAAGACAACAGAAAAGTAAAATACGTAGGATTTACAAAAAAATGTGCCTATAAATGATTGTATTTAGAAGTCAGATACAAAGATCAAAAGGAAAAGATAGAGTTCAGCTTGTGCTCATAATCAGTTAACTATGTCACCTCTGCTAAGGAAACTCAAACAACACGTGTAAATTATGTTATAGATTAGTAGGAAACAACTTGAATTAATTTATCCCTCTATGGAATTATATAGAGTATATAGAATTTTCCCCAGGAATTTTATGTCCATAAATATTTGTACTTTAGTTGTGAATATGTAAAATCAGTCATATTTTAATTAATGTGCTTGCTTTCTGATTAGCAAGTGGCATCAGTTGCCTGTTAGGAACAGAAGATGAGCACTTCTGCCCACTGCATCTTGGTATCTGAGTCATCAAAGAAAACATCAACGCTGGATGGAACAACACTTTACTTGCAAGGAGAAGAGAGGAGCAAGATCAGCTTCAATAGTGGGCTTCAGGGCTTCCCTGGTGGCGCAGGGGTTGGGAGTCCGCCTGCCGATGCAGGGGACGCGGGTTCGTGCCCTGGTCCGGGAGGATCCCACGTGCCGCGTAGCGGCTGGGCCCGTGGGCCACGGCCGCTGGGCCTGCGCGTCCGGATCCTGTGCTCCGCAGCGGGAGAGGCCACAGCAGTGAGAGGCCCGCGTACCACAAAAAAGAACAACAACAAAAACAAAAAACAAACAAAAAAAAAAATAGTGGGCTTCAGTCTCCCACAGCTAGCGGGTTCCTACACGTAGCCAACCCCGAGCAGCTGACCTGTACTCACACCTCTTGTGCTGCAGCAGAAGGGCCTTATCCCCTCCCCGCAGGGGACAGATACAGCAGTGGGCTGGCCAAGTGCCATATGACACACTGTCTTAAGTGGAACAAAAGAGTACACACTGAGTCTGAAACAGGGAAAAACTTACCCACACAAGGTGATAAGTCAGGCACAAGCTATGAGGACTCTTTCTCTCTTGGTAAGGAAATGTTCCAGACCCAATGCCCATTCTTATGTGGCTAAGAGAAAGTTAAAAGACTCGATGATGAGACTGCGTGTCCCAGCTTCATGGGAAATTTTGCCTGTTTCATAGCTTTACCTTAGCACTAAATATAGAATATAACCCCCAAGGACAACTCCACAGACAAGCCATTAGAAAATGAAAGGATGATTCATTTATAGCCATTTAAAATGCAGCTAAAAGGCCGTAAAACAAAACAGAGCAGAGCAAAACAAAAACCTAAAACAGCAGAGAGAAGTCAACTCATATCAATTAGTTTTATATTGAATACATTCTTGTTACAAAATACTTTGTAACCTGATTTACATATCTTGTTTTTGCTCTTCACAAAAACCCTGAATGTCAGAAAAAAGGTTAGCACTTTATTGTTGTTAGCACTTTATTGGAATGGAAATTGGACTTTAGATCTATTCAGACAATGTGTCAGAAACATTTTAATCATAAATTGCCTCTCATGTTACTTGCTTTCAATTTCTAACATTTTTGTATTTTACTTTCCTAGTATATAGTTTTTAAAAAGGACGGATTCTTAAAGTCAAGTACACTGTTTAGTAAGAAGAACATTAGATGACAAAAATTAGAAATTTGTGTGACCCAATCTGCAATGTGTAACAGGAGAATTTCATTGCTCAAATAAAGTTCAAACAGATGAGGACCTACTTAATATATTCAATTTAATATTTCCTAAAATAAACATCATATTATGGCAAACTAAGTTAATAATATATTGTGATGGAAAATGGATTATGTTCAATAATGTTAAGTGATAACGAAAATTGTCAAAAATTTTATCTGATATTCACAGTAAAAAACATTGGCATTCATAGAACAACCTACGGTTTCACAATAACTCCACTTAAATAGAACCTGCACTATCTCCAAGTGGCAAATATTTATATCAAACATTTATTTCACGCAAAAATGTAAAACTAAATGTGTGCATATCTGTATGCAGAATACAACTTGTCTATAGTTTGGATTTTAAAATCTACTAGTAAATTTGTTGATTAAAACTTGAAACAGTTTCCCTGAGGATGAAAATCAAATAAGAGTTCACTGTAAGTGTATAAGCGTTTGCTCCTGTACCAGAAAATAATTTAGACTCTTTTACAAGAAATAGCTTTATTTCTTTCCTAAATAATGTTTAATATTGTAATCTGCTATCTTTATTTCAAGAATGTTTTGTGTATCATTACATCTATAATTTCAAATTCACTCTCATAATTAATACAAACCATTGTATATGTTATACTAACCCTAGTAACTACCATTTTATTGGGAGATGTGAAAATTTGTTTTCTTGAACAAAATTTATTATTCCTTGCCATATACTAGGAAAGAAACTTTAATATTTACAAATTTAAAATGTACTTCTTTTACCCATTGATATGTAAATTATATGCAAATAACTATTGCCTAAGGTTTAATACAAATACTAAATGTATTAACTGTTGCCTCATTGATTAGTAGAATTTCTTGGTCATTAATTGCATAGCAATTATTTTTCTTAATATTTTCATTCAGGTCTATATGAATATTTACACAGACATCTGCAATAAAGGTACAAAATACTGTCTGTTTATCTGGTATTTTGAAACAATGAGAAATAATGTCAATGGCTTAAAAGTTCATCTTTTCTGCAGCAAAAATGTATTAATATTTTTGCTAGGAACACAGCAGTTAATAAGCATTATAATGAGTTACCCTGATGAGTTTAGATACAGAATAAATAGATTAGCAGCCTAAATAAATGGGCAGGGTTTTGCTGCTTAGCAATGGACTAATATGCACCAATGAACACAATTAACATGTTAAATATGTTGTAGGGTAAACTTAAAATAGAATGAAATTCATCTTTCTTAAATGTGTTTCTCTTGAGGATAGATAAGTTCCTTTCCCTCTCATTGGAAGCAGATGTTAATTTCATCACTTCTCTTTGTCCCCTGTTCTTATTTACCCACTGACAATTTCCACTAGCCCAACATACAAGGCTAGTACATACTTTTTAACTACACTAAAAAGTCTATATAGTTGCTAATCATCTAGAGAAATAAATGTACTTCCCCCCCAGATACGATTTAACAATTATTCGAGCAAGGATAAGCTATGACCCTGGAGACTGTAATCTTGCTCACCATCTGCTTTTCCTTTGAATGGTGTAAGAGATAATCACAGAACAGATTGTCTAAAGAAACATAACTAGTTTTTTGGAATTTTTCACATATAGTTTAAATAAGAATTGACTAATATAATTCTTAGGTACAAATTATGTTGGTCATTCACTCATTCATTCATTTAATAAATATAACTGTAACACTCATCTAGGTTCTCGTCGGGCAAAGAAAAAACGTGACATGGTTCCTGTGAATGCCAATTTTTGTTTTAAAAAATTTAAATTATTTTAAATATTGTATTTTCATCATGCTTTAAACTATAATTTAAATATGAAACACTTCGTTCATTTATTCATTCATGCATTCATCCAAAAAATGCTTAGAAAACCTACTTGCCAGGAACTGTGACAAACACTGGTGATACGGAAATGCATTAAAGCAAAACCAGAAACAAACAAAACAAAAACCTTTGCTCTGAGAGCTTAGGATACAGTATAGAGAGAGGTATATGATACATAAATTAAAATTTCATATAAATGTAGGAAAGCTATGAACTCCACTGAGAAAAGTAATGCATATTAATGAAAATACCTTGACCTGAAATCCAACTCTAGATGCCCTCTGAGAGTTCTATCCCTCCACAGGCACCATTTTAAAGCTCCTGATTCATTTTTATTTTGGCGTTATACTTTTAGTGAAATGGTTTTCCTTAGAGAAAAACTTAGATGTTTCTCCTACACAATTAATATGCCTTGCCCACAGCATACCTTCTCTTTATTCCTATTAATTGAAGAATATTTCAGGATATGGAAGACAGTAAAAAGCTCTGTTTTGTTTATTTTTACTCATCATAACTTCTTGAGATTAGTTTTGTAAATCAATGTATCCACGCCAGAAAATGTATCTGTTTTTATTGTAAATCAATACAATGAACAAATATATGTTGTTTAAATGCTGATATCATATGCCTCAGTACATCTGCCTATTTTGAAATATTAGGATATTATGAGTACGTTAAAAATTAATGCATCAATGCAAAGTGAAACCAAAAGGAAATATTGATTTTTTTTAAGTTTTGGTTTATTAAATAGCCTTGGGGAAATATGAGATCCAATAATACAATCATTTAATGAATTAAAGTATAACGAAAATTCACTTTTACTAAATTTTGATATTGTGGTTATATCCATTTTATAATGTAAGTGTTTACAACATGGTCAATAAAACAAAGACAGTGACTGCATGGAAAAGTCAGAATTACTTATATACATGAGGCATTCAATTGTCCTTGGTCATTATATTTTCTTTCACTGAGAATATTGGGAAAGAAAAAGAAATACGTATTTTTAATCCTTTAAATGTAAGCATTCACATTACATTTGTTCTTGTCGTTAAAAACAAGGGGATTCAGGGCTTCCCTGGTGGCGCAGTGGTTAAGAAACCGTCTGCCAAAGCAGGGGACATGCATCCGAGCCCTAGTCCGGGAAGATCCCACATGACGCAGAGCAACTAAGCCCGTGCACCACAACTACTGAGCCTGCGCTCTAGAGCTCGTGATCCACAACTACTGAGCCCATGTGCCATAACTACTGAAGCCCACGTGACTAGAGCCCGTGCTCCACAACAAGAGAAGCCACCCACAATGAGAAGCCCACACACTGCAACAAAGAGTAGCCCCCGCTCACTACAACTAGAGAAAGCCCGTGCACAGCAAAGAAGACCCAACACAGCCAAAAATAAAGAAATAAAATAACTTAAAAAAATACAAAAACAAAAACAAGGGGATTCAGCCAAACATTTCACAACATTGAAAAACATTATGCCCCCCAAAATAACATGCAATTGTTACATAAATATATATATATACATATACACACATATATATACACACACACACACACACACACACACACACACATATATATAGACACAACTCACTCACAACTTTTGGCTGATAATATTTGAAACCTTTTTAAAAGACCAAAGAAAATGGAAATGCACACACACTTTTTTGCGTGTGTGCATGCTTGTACTCAGATTTCTATGAATATCTATTAACTTTACAGGCAAGATTTTTAAGTCTGCATCATGACTTTGAAAAATTACCAGATGAACCCCTTCATGGAGCTGATTTTCGATGGTTTCACAAGGACAAAGTTTAGTCATTTGAAATTCATCAGAGGCACTTTCTTGAAGATACATCAGTAATGCAGTGAAGCACTGAATTCATTTAGAATGGACTAAATCATAAAATCATGCCATGAGGAAATACATGTTACAAAATGGCATAGCCATGCTTATTTTAAACCAAACTTGGTCAACTAGAGTCACTAAAGATGTTTAGTTTCTGAAATAAAAATCAGATTTAAATCTAAACATCCTTATTTACACCAATGATTTGAATATAATGATAAGGACATTAATTGATAAATAATTACACATTTTAAGGTCAAATAAAAGGCCAAGAAGTTTGAGAATATTAAAAAGAATAAGGCAAGGAAATTTTCCTACAAGATAGCAACAATTATGATGAAACTATGGTATGATGTTGGTAAAATAGTAGATAAAGAGTCAAAGGGAATAGAGAAAAATAAGAGAACAAGTCATTTTAACCTGTAAATTTGCTATTTACTAAAGAAGCATTACAAATCCATGAGGAAATTCACTCAGTAAATATTAGAAAGTTGGCTAACCATAGGGAAAAAAATAAAGTTTGATCTAATCATACCTCATGAAGTATAATTCCCATACACATTAACGACATAAATGTCTAAACAAAAATTCCCAAATGATATCTAGAAAATAGGATACTATCTTTATGATATTGAGTAGAATAGAATTTGTTTTAAAAAATAAAAGCACAAGGATTAAAATAAATTAGATATTTGGTTGTATTTTAAATATTTTTTCCCAAACAACAAAAGATAAAATTAATAACATTAAAGTATAGGCCACAAACTGAGGGAAGATATTTCAAAATATGTAACTAACCAAAGATCATTATCCAAAATATATACAGAATTTCTGCAAAGCAATAATAATTTTAAAAACCTAATTAAAAATATACAGAGGATACAATAAAACACAAAGGTGAAGAATTCTGAATTCTCAATAACTACGTGAAAAGAGGTTGAATCTTACACATAATCTAGACAATAGATAATGAAACAATGAGACATCATTTCACTGACATCAGATTGATAAATATAAAATGCCTGACACTTACAAGAATTTCACTGATGTAAAAATCAACATAACATTTATGCACTAACTAGCAAAACTAGCAGAAGTATGAATTACTACAATCACTTTGGAGACCAACTGTTAATAAAGTTGAATACTGTATACTCAGAAATTCTACTTCTAATCACATACACACATACACACAAAAACACAAACCACACCTGAACATAAACACAGTATTCCAGAGGAAAGGGCAAAGAGGAGATTATACCCAACTCATACCCTTATGCTTATAACTTTGATACCAAAAAATAAGAAGCACAATATAAGAATAAACAGCTATAGGTCAGGTTCTTCATGAAGAACATGGAAAAATCTTATTCTTAGCAAAACAATATCAGCAAAGTATAAAATGGGTAGCAGAATTACCATGTGAGTTACTCCAAGAATGCAAGGCTGCTTAAACATTAGAAAAATTCATTAATGCAATCTGCCATATAAACAGAATAAATAGAAAAACATATGTTCACTAGATATTTAAAAAATGAGCACAGCAAATTTGCCGTATATAAAATCAACATAAAAGTTCCATTTCTATATACAACGAAATGTATTTTAAAAATTAGCTTAAAAGGATGCCATTTTACAACAGCATCCACAATAGGAAGTACATGTGAATAAAAAAACAAGAATAAAAACATAAACAAGACCTCTATGAGACATAAAAACCCTCCTAAACAAATGAAAACATCTTCCAAGTTCTTAGCTGGAAATACTTAATACTGGAAAGATGTCAATTCTCTGCCAACTGAACTATGGATTCAACAAAATTCAAATCAAAATTGAAACATGCTTTTTATGGACCTTGGTATAGGGGGGTCTCAAAAACTTGTATGTCCTGGCAAAGGGCCAGGACACACAAGAACCTATGTATAAGAATTACAAAGTGAAAGAATCTGCTGTACCCAATACTGCCTCACTTAAAATCTATAGTAATTAAAAGGGTATGTTTTTGACATTCCGATAGACACATAATCAATTTAACATAGAGACCTCAGAAGCAAATACACAAATCTATTAAAAGCTTGATATATTACACAGATGAAATTGCAGATGGGATGAAAATGACTGATTTATAAGCAAACTTTATTTTTTAGAACAGTTTTAAATTTACGAAAAAATTACAAATATAGTAGTTTCCTTGCAGCCCACACCCAGTTTCCCCTGTTACTAATACCTCACATTAGAAAGGTACATTGTTTACAATGAATGAATCAATATTTATACATTATTTTTACATAACATCCATATATTATTTCGATTTCTATAGTTAACCTAATTTTCTTTTTCTAATCCAGGATCCACCCCTCCCCCCAAGATATCACATGACCTGTAGTCAGTAGGTCTCCTTATTCTCCTCTTGGTTTTGAGAATTTCTTAAACTTTTCTTGTTTTAACGACCTTGCCAATTTTGAGAAGTAATGATCATGTGTTTATAGAAGGTCCCTCAAATTAGATTTGTTATTTTTCTCATGGTTATACTTCTGGTTTTAGGAAGGAGGATCACAGACGTAAAGTGAATTTCTATCACAACATATCAAGGATACATGCTATCAACACGACGTCACTGTTGACGTTGACCTCTTGAACAAGTAGTATTTGTCAGGTTTCTCCATTCTAAAGGTAATATTATGCCCTTTCCATACTGTCCTCATTTGGAGAAACTCAATATGCACAGCTGACACAAGTAGTGTGGAGTTAAGCCCTATTTCTTTGAGGATAGAGTATCCACATAAATTATTTGGAATTCTTCTGTATCTAATATATTTTTTAAAATCATTTTTTATGTCAGTATGGACCAAGGAATATTTATTTTATGCTCTGGGTTAAATCCAATTATACACTATGTGTTTTTTTGCACAAATTGTTCTAGAATTAGCCATTGGGAGCTCTTTCATTTGGTTCCTGAGTTCTTTTGGCGCACCTCATCATCATTGCTTTTTTTTTTTTTTTTAATAAATCCTTACTCTCTGGCACTACAAGTTACTGCAGGATCATCTTGTCTATTCCCTGCCCTGGTCCCAGAATCAGCCATTTCTCCAAGGGCCCTTGATCTCCTTTTTTTATTTTTCCAGAATGGTTTGTAAACATTTTTTGTAAAGTTCAAAATTGGAAAAATCTCAAAGATTTATTAATATTGGAATGAGTAAATATATTGTGGATTATTCATACAATGGGAAATCATACAGTAATGAATATGAATAATCTGTTTCCTCAAGCATTATTGATGCTTGATGGTTGAATCTCACAAAAATGTTGAGCTTAAGTTTCAAATCATAGTAGAATGGATATAATGTGATTCTATTTATAATAAGCATGCACATTTCATTATAACTGATCATTTGATTAGATTTCTATTGCTACTGTAACAAATTACCATAAACTTTGTTTCTTAGTACAAATTTATCTTACAGTTTTGAAGGTTAGAGTTCTAAATGGGTCTCAATGTGCTAAAAATAAAATGTCGGGCGGGGCTGCATTCCTTCTAGAGGCTCTAGAGGAAAATTCCTTTCTTTGACATTTCCATTTTCTTAAGGTCACGCACATTCCAGGGATTCGGATGTGGATATCTTTTAGGGGGCCATCTTTCTGCCTACTAGAATTATCATTCAAAAATTAACTACATTTTGAGTGTATATATCACTATAAAACAATAAAGAAAAGTGGGGCAATGATTCTCACTAAAGATAGAAGAATGATACCTTACAAGAGGAGATAAGGAGATATAAACAGAGAGGAGGAAAATGGTACAAGCCTTTTATTTGGCAATGACTGATGTCTTAAACCAAAATTTCAAGTGGACTCATGTTATCATTGTTCTTTATCCTGCATCAGTGGGTACAATGTTGAGGTACTATGTGTTCTACAATTCACAATTATTTGGATTTTTTCCCTTATCATTTTAAAAGTCATTAAGTGTTTTTCAAAGCCTATTTAAGATGACGCCAAATGAGAAAGCATACGAACACACAAACAGAAGTTATATATTATTTATGTATACAAAGGTATATACTTCAATTAAAATGAAAATCTTTGAGGCAAAAATACTGAATTAATTGCATTTTGTCATCATGCTTCGACCTGGTCTGTGCCATAGGAGCCTGGCTTGCATCAACTTGGTTCCTTTGCCGTCAGGCTTTGGGTAAGGTTTGGTGAATGGGAGGCAATGAACAGGAGATTGGGAATTCAGTAGTTAGAGAGAGAAAAGCATATTTATAATATTTTTACAAAATATTTGAAAACAACATAGAGTTAAAATCCATTTTGTTACATGTGAAAGGCTCAGTGAATGTCTGATTCAACATAAAAAATCATTTTTGCTATTATTGTTGACACTCCTCCTTTGTTCCCTATTCCTTCTTTTTCTTCCTTTCCTTTTCCCTCTTATTTCTTCTTCTCCTCCTCCTCTTCCCTCTTCTTCTCCTTCTGCTTCTCCTTTTCTTCATCTTCTTTAGTTTGTTTCCTTCCTAGTGTTGTTGTCTCTGTCTTTCAGGGGGATTTGATTACCTTATTGATCTTCCTTTGAGTCAAGAATAAAAGACTAGAAGACAACACAACTAGGTAAAATAATCTTACCATTGCTTATACCAAAATATTATACAAAGAGGTGGTTTCTAGAAGCCACTATGACTACAAATATTTTCCATTGTTACCTCCTCTGCTTCCTTTGCTTTAGTAATATCAAGACAATTATCTAATGTATAAAATAGAATAATAGGAAAAAAAAGCAACCATAGCTTGAAACTGAAGAGTTAATGGTTTTCTTTTTCATTCTGGCATAATAAAAACAAAATTCACTACCAGCATGTGAATTTTTAGGTAAAGTTTTATGAAAATGCAAAGGAAGAAAGGAATGAAAAGAGTATTTGATTGTTATATAGCATCATATATAAATATCTGATTGTGATACAGCATCATATATGAATACAGCATCATATCTTGAGTGTGAATTGAGCTATTGAGTATTTTCTCTTTTCTCCTGATTATTATTTAAAAAGAATTACCTTTTATCCTAATCATCTGTCAGAATTGAGGGAGACAGTAAGAGAAGCTAAGTTTACAGATTGCATGCAGTTATTAGATTCTGACAAAAGTATTTTGTCTTTCTCACATAGGTACAATACAGAAATCTAGACACAGATTTCTAAATAAACAAGTATGTATGTGCATGTGAGTATATGTTAATGTAACAATTATTACTGTACTATTTCCACGAAAGACTATACATATGGGAAACTTTATAGTGTAAAGCGTGCTGTCTCTGAGGTCAAACTTCCTGATTTCAAAAAGTAACTAAATTAGTGACCATGTGATCATTTATAAGTAACCAAACCTCTATCATTTTAGGTCAGTCATCCATAAATTTGGAATAATTAATAACATAATAGTTATTACTTTATGACAGAAGCTTACTCTATGAAATTTCAATGTATATAATATATACTTACAGTTATTTATTTTAATATCAAATAAATGTGTATTTGTATTTGATTTACTCATTTATTCTTTAGCTTTTCTAAAAATAATAGGAGTCTGATAATAATGAAAGACACAAGAAACATTTAAAATCAAGATAAAAGTCTATGGTTCTTTAGTGTCACTGTAGGTACTACTGAAGTTATTGAAATAATTGGAGATAATGGATTGTTAATGGTCATAATCACATGATCATGATCATAGAAACCAACCAGAATTTAATTTTTAAATGTAGCTTAGAAAGTTTCTAATGATTTTAATATACATTCACTCTTTTGAGTCTATTGTACAGCAATATTTGTGTGTGTGTTCTGTATTTGCATTGACATGGCCAGTAGGTATTTGGATATATGGAATGGAATTTCATGAGCGAGGCTGACGAGAGAAATTTTTCAAGTTCTGTCTTTAACTCTTTACTTTTCTCTTTCTATAAACTTCCTGTTGAAAACCTCATGGACTGCTATCATTTTAACATTCCCAGTTATGAGGCTGTCCCAGTTCTGTATCTGGCACTCTGACTTCTCTAATTAGATTCTGCATTTTCAACAGTTGCTGGTTATTTCTACATGTGAAATCCTTCCATCCACAACATTTTCTGGAAAAGGAGAACCAATTAATAGATATATATCATTGACATTTTATAGGTAAGAAAACTGGGTCTCTTAGAATTTATCTGATATACTTTAAACCACAGATATAGTAACTAGAAAAGTAGAGGCTAAAATAGATCACTGGAGTTCGAATCTATCACCCTTTCTATATGGCACCCTTAAATGTAAATATATTCTAATGCATAAAAAAGTTACAATAATTCAGTTTTATTATATCACTGTATTTATATCATCCATCATAATCTGTGATCAGCTCCAAGTTAATTTATTTCATTTGCTTTACCCAGCATTGTATATATAGAAATGGCCCCTTATATTAAGTTATCTGAATGAACTGCTCCACATTATGCTTTGATGATAGCATTATTGCTTTGTGTCTCTTCCGGGTACTGCAAATTCAAAAATATAAAGCTCATTAACGTGAAACAGCTCTCTGAGGAGATGTGTTATGTGGAATCCAATGTTTACAAACATTTATAGCTTTATTCATCTAAAAGTTGTCCATTTGTTGGTAGTAAATCAGCATGATTTGCATTGAAATACACTATTTACCTTTAGTAGCTATGCAGCTACAAGTATGCAATATCATTTTTTAAGTTAAAGAAATCCATCAACAAATTTAAAGAAAGATACATTGTTTATTTTCATGTACAAACCATTGACAATTTATGAGTTTTATTTTCAATAGTGGTTCATAGTTCAGATTTCTTCAAACTTAACTTTATAGGTATTACTTTGAATTCTGAGAAAGACTTAAAATAACATAATCATTTTAATCCTGAATGGTAATATTTCCTATATCGAATTGCAATGAACTGGGCTCAGCTATAACATAGGAAGATAAGTCAGGATTTTATACTAATGTATTCATTACATGTATGTAAATATATACAATGTGATCTGGTTTTACTATGTTATTCATTTATTTAATAAATATTCATTAAGCTCTTAAAATGTGTCAGGATCTTTGTAGTAGACACAGATGTGAAGGAAAGAAAGGTCTTTATTTTTATTATATACATTAAAAGGCACAAAAATAAAACCTAAGTCAAAAATTAGAGGACAGATAGGGTATCTTTTGAAAAGAGAAGACTAAAACCACACAAGAACCACAGCAGGTAAGGGCATAAGTTATTATCTCAGTAACTTTCCTGTATACCAAAATAAAGAGGTACTGCATTTAGAAAATACTACTCACCAAAGTGGAGAGAAATGTAATATAAAGAAAAGGGAATTCCAGACTGCTGATGGTGCCTGGTTGAGGCAGAAAGCCCTACAGCAACAACTGTGATCTAACAAATGTGATCATGTTTAGGAAAAACAAGAGTCAACGTGTTGCATATTTTATACATGGATAATGACAAGTGTATCAGAATCAACTTGACTACGTGAAGAAAGATGCAATGTTCTTTTTTTTTTTTTTTGCGGTACGCAGGCCTCTCACTGTTGTGGCCTCTCACACGGCGGAGCACAGGCTCCGGATGCGCAGGCTCAGTGGCCATGGCTCACGGGCCCAGCCGCTCCACGGCATGTGGGATCTTCCTGGACCGGGGCACGAACCCGTGTCCCCTGCATCGGCAGGTGGACTCGCAACCACTGCGCCACCAGGGAAGCCTTGCAATGTTCTTTGATTAGAAGATTTTCCAATGTAAGTGACTGATTCTTCTCAAATGATTTTATAAATGTAATCATATTTAAATTAAAATCTCAATAAAATTACTAACCAAGGTCAACCTTATTCCAAAGCACACGGTCTGGGGGGTTATATGAATTTAGGTTAAAATATCAAATCACTTGTTAATAAGCTATGTGCCCTTGGGCTTCTGACTAACTTCTCTGGTCCAATTTCCTACAAGAGAAAAATAATATTATCTCTTATAGTAATTAAGAAGAGTAAATAAGATCACATATAAAATATTTAGTATAGTTTCTGACACTTAGAAAGTGCTTCCTGAATGTCAACTTCTCCTTTCTCCTTTATACAGTCTGTGACTGCAAAACCTATTTGACCACCAAAATCTGCACTTCCTCCTCACAGAGAAAGTAGCTGCCCAACCAGGGACTATATGCTCCAGACCCATCTGTATCTAGGTAGGATCATGTTAGTAGTTCTTGCAAAGGAAATATGAATAAAGTGATGGGCCTCTTTGAGAATGAAATATTAAAAATCAGTGTTCTAGACTTCCAGTTTTAGCTCTGACATGTAAAGAGACTGGATACCATTACTTCAATTATAAAACAAACAACAACAACAAAAAACTGAATACATTGAAAATCTATTATTTGAGTTGGACCTATAAGAGAACTGAGGTGCAGGACAGACAGCCACCCTAAAATGTGGAGAGAAAGGTGACTAGATAAAATCACAGCAAAGATCTATGTATGAAAGTTCTGGAGCCATAAATTATAAAGTACGTTTAAATGGTAATGCTGTGAAATTGCTGGGGCTGATTACAGACTAACAGGACCTTGAGAAACTCCACAGAGCCACAGTCTTGTGGTCGAGTGGGGATGCTTCTCTTTGGTTTTATCTGCGGCAACCCCACCAGGTTCTCCCTTGGTAAAGTCAGGAAAGACTCGGTGGCACTGGTAGGTAGAGAAAAAAAAGAACCATTATGAAAGATTTACAGAGAGTTCTGTGTAACAAAGTCCTACTCATCATGGGAAAAGACTTTAGTAGAGCCTTATTCCTCCTAGGTGGTAGGGTATGCACCGAATTCCTGTGCTCCCTAGCTTTCCAGGTTCATATCCGGTGAAAATACTTATATCACGTTAAAACTTATCAAAAGAAATCTTGAAAAGCTGTACTAATATCAGAAAAGCAGATAACACCATTATAACAGAGACTTTTCAGTTAAAGGTCGGTTAGGATGTTAAAACAAAATATACTAGTTTTATTATTGTTGTTACTGTAGTCACAAATAATATCGGTCGAAACACACAGGCGGTATCTATTTCATATAACAAGTCCAATGGTAGGCAGTGTAGGACTAATGAATCATCAGGCTCCAAACTCATGCCATCTTCCTACCCCAAAAACTCATCACATGGGCCTTTGTCACCAGTGTGTGTTTCACTTTCTAGAATAAGAGTGCTTGTGTGGCTGCCATCGCAGTATCTATTGCTAAGCAGGAGGGAAAAGGGTGAAGGAAGGCAAGTTCAGGTAACAGAAACAGGCTATTGGTCCTGGAGTTAGTAAACAGAGGAAATCCTAGCATTAGATTAAGATGACGATACAGTCAGAAGCAAAATGAAGAACTGTCTTGTAGTTGATGGTGGATTTGATGATAAGTAAGATTATTCTTAGTACACGGTGAAGCCATCTAATACTTTTAAAATGGGGAGTGACTTTACCTCAGTTATAGTTCAAAAATATCACTCTGGCTTCCTATGTGGGCAATGAATTGATAGCAATAAATGGAAAAAGGAAAGATGGAATTAGATGACATTAGAAATGACTAAGGACTGTTACTTTATTTTTTTTTAATTTATTTATTTATTTTTTGCTGCACTAGGTCTTTGTTGCTGCATGCGGGCTTTCTCTAGTTGCAGTGAGTGGGGGCTACTCTTCGCTGGGGTGCGTGGGCTTCTCACTGCAGTGGCTTCTCTTGTTGCAGAGCATGGGCTCTAGGTGCACAGGCTTCAGTAGCTGTGGCTCCTGGGCTCTAGAGCTCAGGCTTAATAGTTGTGGTGCATGGGCTTAGTTGCTCCACAGCTTGTGGGATCTTCCTGGACCAGGGCTCGAACCCGTGTTCCCTGCATTGGCAGGCGGATTCTTAACCACTGCGCCACCAGGGAAGTCCCAGGACTGTTACTTTAATTTGAGTGGCAGAGATAAAGAGAGATGGGATGACCTGGGTACATTTCAGATGCAGATCTTTTAGGATTTGTTGAAGGTTGGATGTAGGCAATGAAGAAAGAGGAGGAACAAAATGACTCCTAACTTTTAGTATTAACTGGTTGGTTAATTAATTGAGGGGGTTGAGGGGAGGGGCAGATATGGAGAGAAATTCTATTTTGCATATGTTAAATTCAAGATGGCTTTAGACTTCTGAGTGGCTATATACTGTCACGAATTAGAGATTTGTTTGGAACTTGGTAGTGATCTAGAATGGAGTTATAAGCTTGGGGCATTATCACCATATACATGGTCTTCACAATTTTGAGAATATATGCAATCATGGTGGGTGGGGGATAGGTATAGAAGAGAAAAGGGCCTGGGATCAAACCCTGGGGGACACCACTGTTCAGAATACACATAATAAAGGAGAAGCTCATAGAAGTAGACTGACAAGGTGTAGCCATTGAGCTAGAGTAAAACCAGGAAACTGTTACAGGACCTATGTGAGGAGAATGATGAATGAAGCAATAAAGGAAGAGCTCAAGGAGATGCAGATTTAGCCCTGTATTTTGGACCTGGACCTGGCAGAGTTCTGTAAACCTTTACAAGAGCAGTATCTTTGCCTCCTCATCCCCCTAGCCCCGCCAAATTCACAAAGTCACCTCCTATTCCAGGATAAGGCATTTAGTACTGATTAGTCACAGTCCCTGTGGGAAACACACAGCCCACTCAACCTAGGTTAAGGTGAGGTGGGTTCATTTGTTCACAAAGAAAGTAATTACAAATATGCAAGTGGGGCTTAGGAAAACCCCAGCAGATGCTACGTGAACCTGGGGCTAACAGCAGCAGAGCTTTTACTACCACTAAGCCAAGAGGACAACAGACAGAGCGCGACTGCCAGAAGCAAAGGAGAGGAATCCACAGATGGGTGCTGCTCCAGTAGCTGTTTTCTAGATGAGCTAGGTATAGAAATTGTGAGCTAGGAAACTGTGTGTAAGCATTTTCAAATTCCAATAGCAATTTGATAGAATAACTGTATGTTTGCTGTATCTAATAATAACAATGGTTTGGTTTATCTAAAACAAAGTATTTTTGAGAGGGATGTACAGTAAATGGGATTACAGAAAGTAGAAGTGCCAAGAGTTAACAGATCTTTATAGAAATTTTACCGTGAAAAAGAAGCATAAAATCATAAACTAATAATAGAGGGTTGTGGTATCCAGAGAGTAACTGAGTTTTATAGTTTCATTCGTTACCGTTACTGTTGTCATTGCTATTACTGTTTTTGTTGCTTTAAGATGGAAAGACTGGAGCAGATTTTTATGATACTGGATGGTTCCAGTAGCTAAGGAAAAACTGATTGATAATGCGTAAGAGAAAAGTGTCACTTGTGTGGTCAACGGAGTCACAGATTCTACATAAAAGGGCAATGGTCAAAAGAGTTATATAGAAAATACACATTTAGGCTAGGATCAAACTAGTGAAAAGGTATAATGATTAAGGTATTTGGAATAAACATTAATTAAGAATTTTAATAGAACACAGAGTGTATTATGATGTATGGGGTAATGCAGGTTGTGGGACAAGATCAAGCAGAATTTCATATGCTGTGTTAAAGACTCTTGACCTTATGCTGTGGGGAAACAATTCTACCTTTACCTCTTGCATTCTGCCACATCCTGCAAACAGAGGCACAGATCGCTTCTGTTCTGCACTACCTTCCAAACATGTGGGCAGGGAAAGAGTGGCCACTAGAAAAACAGGAGCACAAAAAAGAAGGAGCAGTCAGAGAGAACTAAAGTACAGGAGATATGGTAGGAAAGAAAAAAAAAAACAAAGAAATCTATAAATATAATCCCTTAAATTATAAATAAAGCCAAATGTTTCCTAGGTCAAGTAAGATGGCAACTAAGTGAGCCAATCAATCCAAGTTATTAGGAAGTGACTAGTGGTCAGAGTCATTTTAATAGTAAGTAGATTCAAGCGGATTGAGGAATGAGCTTGGAATAAAGAAGGGAGGCAAAGATTTGTAGCAATGCTTTAGCGGATTTAAACAGCCTAGTCATTTAAAAAGGAATGCATATTTAAGGAAGATTTCATTGTTTTGAGATGGAAATAATAGAGCATTCTATTATGCTATGGAAAATCATCCCTTAGAACTTTTGAAAAGATAAAGAACAATAGTTTATAAAGATATAAAATCTTTTGAAGTTGGAAGGAAGGAAAAGTAGAAATAAATACAAAATAACTTGTGGGTGTTGTCATAGAAAACTAAGGAATTCTAGATGTAGAAACAAGGATCATCTAATGACACAGTTAAGATGATTCTGCGATAGGGAACTTGAGGATGCAGTGGGGAATCGTGGTTTTGTCTTGAATCTAAGCCACAGTGATCCATGGCAACAGTTAAAAGCATTTTGCCATTTGAATTCCAAGAATATCTCAACCGATAATAACATTTGAGCAGGGGAGGAATAATATAAAATATTCAAAAAGGACTACTAAAGAATATTCTTGGGCAAGGAAAATAGACATCAACAATAAGACATTATTTCCTTAATCTCTTATCTAACCCTACTATTTTATAAATTCATGAAAACCTTATAGAATGGAAACCACTTCTGAGAAAGTGACCCCTGGAGGCACACTTCTTTGATAAACCCAACATTCATTCTTTTCCTTAGCCCAGAAGCCTTCTCTATTTCCTTATATAAAACATATGTTCAGGGCTTCCCTGGTGATGCAGTGGTTGAGAGTCCGCCTGCCGATGCAGGGGACATGGGTTCGTGCCCCGGTCCGGGAAGATCCCACATGCCGCGGAGCGGCTGGGCCCGTGAGCCATGGCCGCTGAGCCTGCGCGTCCGGAGCCTGTGCTCCACTACGGGAGAGGCCACAACAGTGAGAGGCCCGCGTACCACAAAAAAAAAAACAAACAAACAAAAAAAAAAACATATGTTCAACGCTTAAAAGCATAGACATATTGGGGAAAAAAAGTGTTTGGTAAAGAAACAAAAATGTATTTTCATAAGAAGAAAGTAACCAAATAATATCGAATAGGCATTATTTCTGCTTGAGGACTGAAAAGACAAAATTCCACTGAAGTGTGAGATTTAATGTGTGTCCTATAGTAGGTGAAGCACTTTCAGAAATATTTGAGATGAATCCAGAAGAGAGAGATCAAAGTGGCCCAGAAGGATTTTGCAGACTTGCCCTCCTAACATTAAAATAATTTTATATTGCATATACTATACAGAATTTGTACAGATTTCAGTATTTCTTTGACATACACACACCTCTCATCTGAAATAAACAATAAAACAGTTGAGACATAGTTCTCATGAGATATCAATGATCCTCACCTGTAGAGCTACTATAAGCAACAAGAATATACTGTATAGCACAGGGAATTATAGCCATTATCTTATAATATCCTATAATGGAGTCTGAGCTGCATAAATACTGAATCACTATGCTGTACACCTGAAACTAATGTAATACTGTAAATCAACTCTACTTCAATTAAAATAAAAGAATCAATGAAATTAACTCTGTTAAATGTTTTGTATGGATTTTGGCAGAAGATAAGCATGTAATAAATATTGCCTTTTATATTAGTTTGCTAGGGCTACCATGACAAAATACCACAGAGTGGGTTGCTTAAACAACAGAAGTTTATTTCTCACAGTCCTGGTAGCTAGAAGTCTAAGACCAAAGTGTCAGCAGGTTCCCTGCTCCTTGCCGTGCAGAAGTCTGCCTCTGGTTGTGTTCTCACGTGGACTTTTCATGGTGCACATCCCTACTGTCTTTCTCTTTTAATAGTCAGGTAGGAAACTCAGTGTTTTTTAAATTGCAAGTAGTTTGTTTTCTTTAGATATTCTTGTGTAAGAAACCACGTCAAAGCAGAGTGGCTTTAACACTGTAAATCAGGTATAGTTCAATAAAAAAATTAGTGGCTTAAAACAAAAAGTTTTCTTCACAATTTTTTTTGTGGGCCAGAAATGCAGGAAGGGATTGACTGAACATGTAGACATTGCATCAACTGGGGTGGCCTGGGCCAGGGAGTTAGTTTTTAGAACAGCCGTACACTCATAACTTGCCCCTTTGGTCTCTCTAAACCTCTCCACACGAAGTTTCATCCTCCAAGGCTTTCCACGTGACTTGGGCTCCTCACAAAATAGTGATCACAGAGTAGGTGGCCTTCTCACATGGTAGCTGGCTTACAGGCACAGGAAGTGAAAGCTGCCAGGCTAGTTAAGGGCCATGTCCCAAACTAGCAGAGTCTCACTTCTGCCCCGTACTAATGACCTAGGCAATCACAGAACCTCTGTAAAGTCAACGGAGTTAAGAAAGAGACTGCACTCCTCCATAAAAGAGTGAGAAAGTCAAATGGTAGAAGAGTTTGTGGGATGGAAATATTTTTGAGGCCCTTTTTGGAAAATTGCATGGGCACTAAGTGCAACTTGAGATGATTCATTACGGTGGACTCAGTGGAAGGGAGAAATACTTCCACAAGTGTCAACTGACTCTACAAGGCAAGGTTACAAGAACCAAAATGAAATAATATAGGCTTACTGTAGAATAATTAAATCAGTCTTACCTGAAACCCTATCAGTTGCTAATCTTTTGTTACTGCTGTTTTCTCAGGTTTGAATTTGTCTACCCCTCCTATACACACAACATACACACAAACACATAGACAACATGCACATACACATTGACACAAACATTAAACACACGCTCAGACTATCGTTTCCCTGGCAACTTCAATCTACCCTTCATGTGTCAGCTTTGAAAACCTCTCCTGTCTTACTAAGAAAAGGTTAATTGCCTCTTTTCACAACATTGTCGCACTGCATTTTAATAGAAAATTATTTGTTTGAGTTTCCCACTGGACTGGAAGCTCTGGAAAAAGTTCTCTCTTACACATCATTTTCTCATCATTTTTCCCAAAGTTACTGGCATAGAGTAGATATTCAATATATATTTTTTAAATAATTGAAAAAATAAATGCATAAAAGTACTACTGGACAAACTGATTTTTCCCAAAGGTTTGTAACAATGGCAGGTAATGGAATATGGAGATTTTATTCCATAGCAATTTGCTTTTGTATAAAAAGAAATTATTATTCATTTATTCTGACTTTGGAAAATAATACTTATTTACATTATCGTAATTATTCTTGAAAGTGAGTGGATGAGTTAGTCTCAGGCTAGTTATCTGCCAAAATAGAACAATTTCTCTAGTTTCTGGAAGTGTTAAGTTTCTGAAACTTCAGGATATACCTTGAAATATTTTAGGAGCTTCATTTTTTTTTTATGGAAATAGTTTCAGCCAATAATTCCACATATTTTATCCTTGAAAGAATGTATATAAAATAAAATAAACATTTTGGAGGATATAAATAAGAACCAACTTTCTGATAAGATAAACAGCAGATAGAATAATTTAAATTCCAATATTTATATCACACTTTTCTTTTAAAATCACTGTTTTAGAAATAATATACTTATTTTCACTGGAGAAGAATGAAGGAATACGGGTGAGAAAGAGGAAAACAAAAATTATGAATAATCTTCTCAAACATTATTTACTTTATCAACAAAATTTAATTATAAATTCTTGTGTGCGGAATATCTCACATGATGTTACACAAAGTAATTTATATAGACATGGCCCCTGACTTCTGGATTCTTACAATATACAGCAGAGAACAGACAGCCACAAAGAAATTAAAATAAAAACCAAAGTATTAAATGTGTACATTCTGTGCAACAAAATTGAGTTATTTGTAGCTTTATTATAGTTGCTGAAATTTTTACAGACAAATACTAATACTGATTAATCTCAGTTTTAACTCTTCAACATATCTTTTATTCATCTTTGTAATACAAGAACCTTAACAATCTATAAGATGCTCAGATACTCTACAAAAAGTGAGAGGAAGTCATAGGCTAGATATTAATTAAAATTGAGTATTGGCCTTATATGGCTAAAATTCCAATGTATAATTTCTTTAGAGATTAAAATGTTATAGAAATGTCAATATAGGCATTGAAAAGTTGGAAAAGGTGCCCATATTCTACACTGTGTGATTCGAGAGTGTGTTTTTTGGAAGAAAATATGTTTTGCACATAGTTATTTTTTCTTAGATAATATTCAAAGAAAGTATTCTTTAAAATTTCATGGGAGATGTCAACTATAATTTTCCAATATCTGCAGATCAAGATAGTCTTTGAATTTCTGTACTTGACTTAATTGACAACACATTTCACATAATACAAATCTAAATTATTATTCAACAATGATAAAGCTAGACTGAAGGCCATAATTAACCATGGCCATATGAAAGAAACATTTGAGGATTCAGTAACAGTACAAACATATTGAAACATAGTGTTCCTTTGATTTTATAAATAACTCTGATGTTACAAAGTTTCCCTCTATACCACATTTTGATTGATGTTTTTCATGAAAAGAAAGTGAGAGCTTTATTTCCTAGAACAATTTAAGATATTTTACTTCCTTAACTTAATTTTGTTCACCTTCAAAATACCTCCATTAATGTAGTAAGTTGACCACAAGCGTTAGTCATTTTCAGTTCACAATATCGTGCATCCCATTTGAGATTAATAAAAACATCTCCAGTTTAAATGTTATTATCTAGAGATATCTGTTAAAAAGTCAAGTTGCAACACAATACAAGGATTGTGTGGCTTTAAATTATCTTGTCATACAAAGACAAGTCAGACAACTTAGTATCCCCCGCTCCTTGATGCCCCCACCTTTGGGTTAATAAATACTCTTCATTACTCTCTTTCAATTAATAGATTTTACTTTTTGGAGCAGTTTTACGTTTACAGCAAAAAATGAGTGGAAACGTTTACAGCAAAAAATGAGTGGAAAGTACAGAGAATTCCCAAATACTTCACCTCCCAGCTGGTTTCCCAGATTATTTAACATCTTGCATTAGTGTAGTACATTTGTTACACTAGATAAGCCAATACTGATACACTGTTATTAAGTAAAGCCCATAATTTACATTAGGGTTTACTCTTTGTGCTGTACATTCTATGACTTTTGATGAATGTATAATAACATGTCTCCACTATTATAGTATCATACACAATAGTAGTTTCACTACCTTAAAAATCCCCTATCCTCCAGGGGAATCACCCCCTGCCCCACCCAGCCCCTAAAACTCCTGTTCTCTTTATTGTCTTCATGGTTTTGTCTTTTCAGAATGTCATATAATTGAAATCATATAGTATGTAGCATTTTTAAACCAATTACTTTCACTGAGAAATATACATTTAAGGCACCTCCATATTGGTTTGTGGTTTGATAACATTTCTTTTTTTATCTCTAAATTGTAATATTTCATTATATGGCTATACCAGTTTGTTCATACACTCACCTATTGAAGTATATCTAGGTTGCTTCCAAGTTTTGACACTTCTGAATAAGTCTGCTTGAAACAATCATGTTCAGGCTTTTCTGTGGACATAAATGTTCAACACATTTGGAGTGCAATTGGTGGGTTTTATGGTAACACAAAGTCTACCTCTGTAAGAAACTGCCAAACTGTCCTCCAAAGTGGCTGTACTATTCTGCATTCCTACTAGCAATGAATGAGGGTTCCTGTTGCTCCACAAGCTCAACAGCACTTAGTGTTGTCAGTGTTTTGATTTTAGCCATTCTCATAGTTGAATGGATAAAGAAGATGTGGTATAGTTATATACAATGGAATATTACTCATCCATAAAAAAAGAATGGAATAATGCCATTTGCAGCGACATGGATGGACCTAGAGATTATCATATTAAGTGAAGTAAGTCAGACAAAGACAAATATCATATGATATCACTTACATGTGGGATCTAAAAAATGATACAAATGCATTTATTTACAAAACAGAAATAGACTCATAGATATAGAAAACAAACTTATGGTTACCAAAGGGGAAAGCGGGGAGGAGGGATAAATTAGGAGTTTAGGATTAACGGATACACACTACTATACATAAATTAGATAAACAACAAGGACCTATTGTACAGCACAGGGAACTATATTCAATATCCTGTAATAACCTATAATGGAAAAGAATCTGAAAAAGAATATATATATGTGTGTGTCTGTGTGTGTGTGTGTGTGTGTGTACATATATATGACTGAATCCCTTTGCTGTACACCTGAAACTAACACAACACTGTAAATCAACTATACTTCAATAAAAAATAAACAAATAAAAAGTGAAAAAAAAAGCTGACTAATAGGCATGTAGTGGTATCTTGCTTTAATTTGCAATTCCCTAATGACACGTGTTGTTGAGCTTCTTTTCCTATGCTTACTTGCCTTCTGTATACCTTATTTGGTGAGATGTGTCTTTAGATATTTTGTCCATTTTTTAAATTTATTGTGTGTTTTCTTAATGTTCAGCTTTAAGAATTCTTTGTATATTTTGGATATCAGTCCTGAATCAGATATGTGTTTTGAAAATTCTTCCTAGTCTGTGGCTTCTTTTTTTATAAAAAATAAAACATATTTTTTATTTAAACTTAACTATGGAAGGAAGTTTCTTTTAAGGTAAGATACTCATTTTCTTTACCCCAAATCTTTCATAGTTTAGAGAAACAGCTAGCTTTGGCATTGAAGCAAAGTTTGCTTAATGAAGACCAAATGTGGTTCTTAGCACGTATATATTAGGAATATAACATACCTCTTTATTGGTTTCATGTACAACTCAGAAAATTTTTGAATCCCATTTCCAAAAATAATGCATACATACAAATATTTATGTATCACATCAGGTGGGTGATAGTCCCTTCTCTGCCACGAAGCACGTTTAAGAATATTCTCCTTATGTAACATGCCCATATGATGATAGAACATCAGAAATGGAAAAAAAATGCTGAGCATGCATATGCAAGTTTGGTATCTCAAAAAGGAAATCAATTGGGTAACCCCGTATTGCTAATTTTGACATCAAGTAGACAAGATCCTATTTTTCATCTGAGGGTTTTAAATTAATTAAAATTGTTTTTCTGTGAAGAGGTCAACCCCTCTTACTGTTCATTCTGTGCTTGAGTATTGTCATGCCATTTTGGTTTGTCAGAGTGACATCTAATTTAATAGAAATAAGGTGATCAGTACTAAAATTGCTCTTAGGAAAAGTAGATATGTAATAAAAATATGAAAAAAAAATTCATAGACAATAGAAAAAGTTCTGTTGGCTTAATTACATAGTTGAAGTAAAAGTGTGTACTGTTTTGAAAATATCTTTAAGGTTCTTTTTCACAATCAAATATTAAACAACAAGGGATAATAGCTAAAGATGATGCAAATGAACATTTGAGTGTATAGGTTAGAAACTGGCCATTGCAGTCCAGCCAGTATGGTAGGACTTTCCATTTTTCCTTTCTTTTTAAACTTTTTTATTTGGGAAATTTTAGACATGCAAAAATTAGAAAAAATAGTATAATGAAAACTCACATACCCAAGAGTTATCAATTCACAGCAAACTTCCTCTATGCACAAATACACCCCTACAAACATTTCTCATTGTCCCCATTTTAGCACCAGATTTTTTTGAAGCAAATTACAGATATAATATCTATTCTAAGTATTTCTGAATGCCTATTAAAGATAAATTTATGTCCCCTTTTAAAACATATAGGCAATTTTTTCAAATCTTTAATATAATTGAACAGCCAGTGTTCATATTCCCCTGCATGTCAGGTAATTTTTTTTAAAGCGTCCTATTCTGTTCTGTTCTCAAAGTCATAAACATATGGTTTCTTGCTTTATGAGAGCTCCCAAGTTTCACCTGAACCTGGCTTTTTCATTTCCTCTGTTGTCCCTGTCTTGCCAGTTTCCACTCTTAGCAGTTTCTCCTTAGTGCCAGGCTTTATCCTTGATTGATGCTTAGGTTTGTTAATTAGATTCTGAAATTGCTCAAACCCCAAGAGATCTTCCCACACTCCCCAGACACTCCCTGTAAATTTTAACTAGTGGTGCCTTTCTCTAATTTCTCCTGATGCTCTTAGAAATTTCCGGAGTACATGATGGTAACACATAGGTTCTCTGGAACCAGGACTGTGAAAGGTTCCGTTACCATTCCTCTTTTCTTCCAGCTCAGATTCTGATACCATGAGATTCTTGCAGCTGTGGCTGGACCTTTCTCATTTGTATTTTGAGGTTTGGTGGGATATATTGTTATGGAATGCATTAGCTTCCTATGATATTGTAGCCAATTATTATAAACTTCTGGCTTAAAACAACACATTAATATCTTACAGTCTGGAGTCCAGAAGCCCCAAATCAGTTTAACTGGGTTAAAATAAAGGAGTCAAGAGTCTTGGTTCCTTTGGCGAGAAACTGTTTCCTTGCCTTTCCTGGCCTCCTTGGCTTTCTGGAGACGGTTTACATTCGCTGGCTCATGACCCCTTCCTCCCACCATGCTTGCTTCCATCATCACATCTCCTACTGCTGTGGTAAGCAGACATCCTGATTCTAGTGGGAAATAATCCAATCTTTCACCATTAAGTATGATGTTAGCTATGGAATTTTATTAGATGGCCTTCATCAGATTGAGGAAATTCTTTTTTCTTCCTAGTTTGTTAAGTGTTTTTTTTTTATCATGTAAGGATACTGAATTTTATCAAATGCTTTTACTGCATCTACTGAGATAGCCATATCAATTTGTGTCCTTATTATACTAATATGGCATAGTTCATCAGTTGATTTTTCCTATTTTAAAGTAACCTTGAATTCCTGGGGTAAATTTCACATGGCTGTAGTGTATAATCCTCTTTATATGTTTCTAATTTTGGTTTGCTAAAATGTGGTAAGAATTTTTCGGTCTATAGTTGTAAGTTACATTGGTTTGTAGTTTTCTTGTAATGTCTTTATCTTGTTTAAATAGTAGCGTAATAGTGGCCTCGTGGAATAAGTTTGGAATATTCCCTTCTCCTCTAATTTTGGAAGAGGTTTTGAATGATTGTGCTAATTTTTCCATCAAACACTTGATAGAAATTACCAACGAAACCATCTAATCCTGGATTTTTCTTTGTAGGAAGGTTCACAATTAGTAATTAGTTTTCCTAGTTATAGATTTATTGAGATAGTCTATTTCATTTTGAATCAGTCTTGGTAATGTCTTTCTAGGAATCTGTCCACTTTACATAGAGCATATAATTTGTTTGCATACAATTTTCATATTATTCCCTTATATTCCTTTTTATTTCTGTAAGGTCAAAAATAATATCACCTCTTTCACTCCTTATTTAAGTAACTTAATGTCTTTTTCTTTTCTATTACTAGTTATTTTTTTTCACCATTATGGATTTTCTACTGATTATCCCTTTAAATGAAGATATAATTCTCTTTATTGATGACATTAAAAAAAACAAATATCATTTAGCATTGTTACTGACCAGTATAAATAATATTGGCCTCACTATTGAGCAGTAGTAGTTCAGATGCTCCCTTTTGTACCAGATTCTAATCTTCTATTTCTGAACCATGGAGAGGTCCGAGGATACTCACAAAAGGTTAGGAAGCAACCCAGGCACTAGGAGCAGAGGTTGCCACCATCTGGTACAAAAGCATTTCAAAATTTTAATAACTGGTACTGCTGTACTGGTATTTACCTATAAACAGCAGTCTTATTTATAATTCTCAAGAACGCTTCTTGATACAACTTTCTTTTGGCGTGAGTTCTGGAATTAGATAATGGTAATGCTCGTACAATTCTATGAATAGAATTTAAAAAACACTGAATTGCATACTTTAAAAAGGATGTAATTTTATTGAATTACATCTTGATAAAGTTATAAAATTTGTCAAAATAATAAATCAATGCATTTTACATGAATTTTAAATTGAGAATATTAATTTATACATTTTATGAACTTAGAGCATTTTGGTTTGAAGGGTGATCTACAATTATTAGGTTTATAATTAGATTGATCTGTTTCTCAGAGAGGTAAAATTAGGGACAATTTTTAAAAATTGTTTTATTTTATATGTCTCCAAACTCTTTTTGCAAATTTTTAATACATGAATGTACCTATAAAATATACACTATGCATTTGGTTTGACTCCTTAAAAACTGTAGAGGTCTTGGCAGTAAATCATGTTTAAGAAGCTCTAAGCTGTCTTCCAAAAGTGGGAATGATTTACTTACAAAAGGATAACATTTAACTATGTACCTTTCAAGGGTCCCCAGTGTAAAATGAAACAAAATGTTCTTTGTTGATCTTACTTGGTACCCCTATGGAGATTAGTGAAAAATTATTATCTTTCTTGACTTAAAGAGCTATTTCTTATGTTAATGGTAAAGTGAAAGTAACATACTTCATACGGGATATAAAAAATGTTAACCTTTTTTTTTTTTTTTTTTTTTTTTTTTACTCTCAAAGAATTGCAATCAGTCATAAACTCAGTAAAAAGGATGAGGTCATTACTTAGGTTGAGACCATTTCAAGATGAGAGAAGACATGAAAACTTGCATATGTCAAGATTTTTGGAAAAGTTAACATTAAATTACATACTTTTAAAAAGTAACTGTTAAGAAGTCAATTTAAGTTTAGTCAAATAAAATACATAAAAGCTGAATAATATTCTATATTTGTCCTCATGAGTAGAAATAGAAAAATCATAAAAATATATATTTAGGCTATAGTACCATTATAGTTAAAGACAAGCATATGTGACTTAGGTATTCATTGAGTTAAATGAAATAATAAATTATAGGCAAATATCCAAATTTTAAACTTGAAATCATTTCAGTCTATATAGAATCCAAATTAATTTTGATTTATCAATGACAACCTAGAGCCATAAATAATTTTTCACTCTTTTATGAATAACAATAAAGAGATTATTATATGAATGATGTTAACTTTTTTCCTGTATATCTAAAATCAAAGTTCCATAGAATCACTATTATCATTATCATCATCATTGCTAATGTTTATTAACTCCTATATGCCAGATGCAATTATAAATGATTTACTTTAGTATCATCTGATATAATCCATGCCACAATTTTATGAAGCAAAGCTATTCTACCCCAACTTTAGAGATGAGAAAAACCAATGTATAGAAATTGTGAGTAATTTATATAATTCCACCCAGAGAGAATATGTTGGAGTCAAGACTGAGGCTTCAAATATATTAATCTTATAAGGAGACTTGTCTCTTCACCATTTAATTTCTTATAAAGGAAATTTCCTTCTTTTTAAAAAAACCAGTGACCTGGAAAAGAAAATCAGAAACTCTGGATTTTAATCCCAGCTCTCACTGTTTCTAGTTTATGGCATAGAACAATAAGTTCATCACCTACAAATACATAAATAACATTGTATATTTTATACATTTCCTTCAGTCCACAAATTATGACTATGTTTCATTTCCTACAAAAAGATTTCCAATATGTTGACTCCTACCATCCAACTGATTTGTCGCATAGCATATTATATAAGTGCCATAGACAAATCTAAGTATGACACAAAATTAATGAACGTTGTTTATTCATAAACTTGCAGCAAGAGAAGAGAAGCCACCTGTATCACTTTTGTTTCAGTGGGGTTCAAAGGTATTAGAAAGGAGAGTAGATCTTACAGAGTAAGAATAGGAATTACTGAGACAGTCTTTGATTGGCAAGCATTCTAGCAATATTTGCAAATGGGGAGATTTTCTAATTGATCTTCAGATATACTTGACAGTCCTTGGTTGGCTGTACGGGGGCAAGTCTGCTGGCATTTCAAAAGAGGAAAGATTGTTCAATGTTAGGGCCTGAGTGTTTCTGTGGCTAGTCATTTCTTGGAATAAGTAGGGATTAATAGAACTTTTTTGTGAACCTTAATTAGAGGGAGGAGGCTACCATGATAGGCAGTTCTCAACAGAAAGATTCTGACTACAAATTTATAAAATCAGAATCATGAATAAGGCAATTATCTTAATAGCACATTTTAAAGTGAAAATAAAAATTAAATTAACAGATGATAGTTTTAAATTACCAAAGAAAAGAAAAGAAAAGACAAGAAATAAACCACTAAATTTCGGAATTCCTAGAACCTGGGATGAATTATATTGTGGAAGTAGAAAGTTCTATTTTTTTTTCCAGCCACATGAATATAAACCAAACCTATATTTACTATAAAAATATTCCTAGCAACATTTTTGTATTTTTCTAATATCACTTGCATAAAGAACTCTCAGCTTAAATTGATGAGCTGTTTGTTGGTTGGTTTGCTTGGTTTCTTTTACCTTGCTTTAACATTTTCTAAATATTATTCCAATTTTGTTTCTGGTATCCATAAATGATAAGTGAATATACTGTATAAAATATTTTTGTTATTTTCTCAATAATAAATCACAAAGCTATGTCTTGCTGATGCTGTCATCGCCCTAAAAATATATCATAATTTAATACTAGTGTATGTGCACACATGAGCACATGAATCTACAGCTAAGCCCATGAACAAGACCTCTCCCATGCCAGAGTACTAACACTCACAAGTATCATTTCAGTTTCCTTCCACTCGACTTTCATCAGGTTTCTTATCACATCACCTATAGAAATGAAAATATTTTGCAGGGATAGATATTTCAGAAAATAGTGAATTTTTGCCCTCTTTGGAACTCTTAAAAGAGGCAAAGAAACATAGTTGTTAAAAGCAAATCATTAGACGAATATAGTTTTTCATGTTTTTAAACAATATTTTGTATTCTCAAGTGTTGTTGCCAAGATTTATTTTGCCTAATTTAACGTATTCATGTGTAATTTTCACCTTCAAAAATATACATTCCAGAGACTGTTGTTGGATTAAATCCTAGACTTTTTGATGAAGCGGTTGCCTTTAGGAATGAAATCCTATGAATACATTAATACATGATGCCCTAATAGCTATACTGGAACTTTCCTACTTTACAAACATAAGTGAATGAAAGGGAAATGGTCATTTCCAATAATTTAACTTGTTTTCCACTCGGCAGGATTATGAAAAATTATGAATGCAATTTTAGAAAATAAATTGTTAGTACATTTCATATCTTATCAGAAGCATGGTCAAAATTACAACGAAAACTACCAAATTTGGTTATTTGAGCTAAATATACTCGGCTGACTTGTACTTCATATTTATTCTATCACTGGTTGAAGGAGTTTGTATAATGTTCTAACACTGGAAATTTTAAGAAAGTTATGAAAATATTAATCAAAGAATATTTCCAAGAACTTCTGTATTTCCACTCCAAAAATGTGATTTTGAAAAAAATACTTTTAAACTATTATGATTATTACAAGTTCATAGAATTATAATGTTTATATATTCTAATTATAAAATTTATTTAAAGGCTACTGAAGCACTGAAGTGTAGGAGCTGTTGCATGGATCTCACATTATTTATCCACCCACTATTTCAGGAATATGAGACAATCACTGTTTTCGTTACAGTCCATTACAAATACTATGCATATTTCTATCCAAACTGCACATGCAAATTTGGTAAATTAATAAATTTATCATAGAAAATAATATTTAAAATGGCAATATGAGATTAATATGCATTTAGGTAGAGGAAATACTCTATATCAGAATATGTTTATTTTAAAGTAAAAAATCGAATATAAAATAATTGAAATTACCAACTGGACCAGAAATTCTGGGTGAGATTCAGAGGTAATACAAAGCAGCAAATGAGAAGTAAATTTTTTTTCAGTATATTATAGTTTGTAGACAAAGTTACTGAAACTATATTATAATTAAAAAGATTTATAGAGCATATAATCTTTTAGATAAAAATTCTTTTAATCACCCATATTAAAAGAAAGAAACTACAGCACAGAGACTAAAGTAACTTACCAAATTCACATAATAGATTGGTGGAAGAGCAGATACTGAATATTGGCAAACTGGCTGCAATGCCAACTCCTAGACTTTTTGAGTTAGAAAGAGTTAGGTGAGCCTTTGGGATATTAAGATGACGTTATAATTTGCCTGCTCTTAGTAGTCTGTGTTTATGGAATAACATTGTAGGAGAGGTTCTTATATGACTAGAAAACTTTGGCTACATAACCTTGTTTAGAGATTCATAAGAGACACAGAATAAAAAAGCTGTGATGCACTGAGGTTAGGAAATTATTTATGCCAGCAATTCCCAAACCTACTTTAACATGGAAAACTATTTTCATGGAATACATGAAAGAGAAATCATGGAATATTAATAATTCATTTTAAATGATTTGCACTTGTTTTACCTTATAAAAACACAGAACTAGAATATACAGAAAAAATGGGTTTTTACTAATAAATGTAAAATGCATAAGAATCTCAGTATTGAGAAGAGATAACCCATATAAACTAACAGATAGATTAGATAGATTCATAAGCATAGAAAATCATGAATATGAGTAAATGAAGTAGAATGGTATAGTGGTTAACATTACACACAGAGGTAGAAATCTGTTCAAAGGGAATTCAGCTTCTTTAAAAATGTATCTGTCTTCTTCCATTATATTAGATAGTCAGGTTAGCATTTATTATATAAAAAGTTGAGCTTTATACATTTATTATAATCATTATATTTGTAAAACACTGCATTCTCTATAATAACTCTCACTTTGATAAAATAAGGTGATACTATAGGGTACAAAACTGTTTAAAATATTGTTTTATTTGGGGACTTTAGAACAACTACTACTATGGAACATCCAACCTAATGGTAAACAATGCTTAAGGAAATTGTAAAACCCTATTCATGAACAGAGATATGTGGGTTGGAGAAGTAGAAGTTCATGTCTCATTTCTGCACAGCACAAGAAAATGAATCTTCAAAATTGCTTAACGAAGTGAACATGTAGGTAGAATAATTTCTAGCATCCATAATTTGTTTGTTACAGTTTGACTGTATAATCAAATTATAATAGCACAAAATGACCCTGGAAACGATATAGAAATGTGTTAAAGATGTAGAAGCAAAGCACTGCAAGCCTCATATCTCATTTGTTAGAAATTCTTTTCTGCCCTTTCGTGATTCTGTATTCTTAGTATTAAGCTCTTCTGGTTGGGTTTTCTTTCAAAGCTGACAAATGAAATTCCAGTGCTTAGGCCTGAGAAAGCTGCTAGGGCAAAAGAAAAATCAGAAAGATAAAAAAGAAAAAGTGTTTTCTTCTCCCTTATGGCTGTGGAAATGCAGAGACTATTCTACATCAAAGAGCTAGTTTTGATAAAGTGATGAACAGAATATTAACGAAAGTGTCAATCTTACTTGCCTTTTAAATGTGAAGATTTGCATGAATATGTATACCCCTGTTCAGTTTAGTGTTTAATAAACACATATTTTAAGGCAAATGTTCCACTGAGAATGTTACTATGTTCTCAAAAATGTAATCTTTAATCCCTAAATGTCTGCACTTCTTTTGGTTCTTTTTCTTAATTTATAGTTGTGACATTAATAACATTTAAAATGCCTTTTATGTTTTTTTATAAACACTTAAATACTTGTAAACACCTTTGTAAAACCAGAGAATAAAATGGATTTATCATCTTCTCCCTCGTGAATGAAAGCATAAACTATGACTTTGACAGATTCCTTATTAAAACAAGGAATTTAAGAGTCTCACACTTAAGTTTACAAAATAAAGGACTCTATATAAATGGGGCTCTGAAAAATGGATAAAATCAATGGGTCGTGCATTCATTGTTGGCTATCTGGCACCCACAAATGTCTCTCCCTTTTCAATGTATTTAGCTTTGCTTTGAGATATCCATGTAACCACGTCAGCTAAAATACACACTCTATTAAGGATAAAACATTCTGATTTAGTCCATCACTTTATCCCCAAACACATTACAGTTCCTGACATACAGAAATCATTTACTAAACATTTATTTTTAAAAACTGAATTATGTAATGGGTAAATGATGACTTCATTGAGGACTTGGAATTTGAAGTGATAGTCCACATATGGTGTATATATGGAAAACATGAAGTGTTTAAAATACACATCTAGACTACAGTACTTATCAACCTTCTACTGGCTCCTTAGGTTTGAAATTAAAGTCAGAAAAAAATATTTTGGAGATCCTTGATTTCCAAACTAAGTTTGAACTTTGGTGTATATGAGCAAAACACTTCAATTTCTATTTTAGAAAACAACAACTGTTAAATAATACAGAAGAATCAGGGACTAGAGGCAAGCAGCTGCATTAAAATGATGATCAAAATTAAAATGAATTAAGTTAATTTTTAAAAGCTAAAATGACTTCTAAAATATATTGCAATAACATGTACAATAGTAATGATTCAAATCTGAAATATGAAAATGTATAAACACAGGTCTTACAGAATCAGAGTAAGAAAAAGTTGTAACAATAACTCACTACTTAGGAAATTTTTTGGACATAGCTAAAATTCCAAGGCACTCAACGTTGTCTTAAAATCTGAAGTATAAAAGCCAGATGATAGAATTTGCCTTGTTTAGAAATGCTTTGTCTCTAGCTATTAGCTCATACTAAATGTAGTGCAGTTACTTATTAAATAAGCAAAAAATTCCTATAAAATTTAAATCTTTCTTACTTGTTACAGGGGTTTCTAGAGACCTTTTACTGAAAAATCAAACATCTTGATTTACCAGGACAAATACAGGTAATCTACGAAATCCAGAATCAAACTCTTCAAAATCTAATTCTAAACTCATTAATGAGGCATACACATTAAAAAGACAACATACAGAACACCTTGCTTTCATTAATTTAATCTATTTTGTGTTAGGCCAGTAGGCCCAACTTAGTCAGTACTACTTCTTCTGTTTGTCCCACAGGCATGTATCTCTTTTAATCCTTTTTTAAATGTTTAGAGATTTCTGGGGGGAAGAAAAGCTTATTAGCATGAATAATATTTAATTAGAGGGTGGTTTAGGCTTTGTAGTATTCTCCTACGTATGAGTGTCAGAGGTGGATATCAATGTACTGCAGAGAGTATGTGTCAACGAAGAAAATGAGTACAGACATTGATAAGTTAGAAAGTGGGATGTATTTTGGTAGATCTACCTTCTCAACTTAACTGCCCAAAACGGCAAAATAAATATTGCCTATGCAGAAGAGTTGGGTTCACAAATGGACCAGTCCCTGCTGCAGTGATACCACCAGTACTATCATAAACCACTTACGTTCTTGAGCTGGTGACAACAACTAGAATTAACTTCTGTCAGGGAACCCTAAGAAGTCTGTAACAAGCAACAACCCAGATCGGCAGCTAAAAATCTCATGTCTCAGAAAATAAAGCCTCCTGGTCCAGAAAAACCTTCTGATCCAGCCTGAATACTACAAGTCGCTCACTAAATTTAAAATCATATGAGGGAAAGGTTACACATTTAAGTGACTACGCTATTAAGTCTTACATGAATTTGATTTTTTTTTAATATAGAGCTCTACCTCAGACTGAAGCAAATGGAAATTTAGTAAATATCATTACTAAGCTCCAAGGAAATGGCATTTAATGTTTCACAAATACAGTAAAACTCAGAGAAAGGCAATGGGTTAAAACTAGGAGGATATGTACAAATCAAAAAAGAACATCTATAAGTGTGAGTGAGGCAGTGAAAAATCAGGATATTCGATATCTATAAAATCAGGGCAAAGCAGAGAGTTGGGTCACCAGACATAAAAGCTTAGTGCAGGCTTTTTCAATCTTGGCACTACTAACTTTTGGGGCCAGATAATTCTATGTTATGAAAAGCTATCCTGCGCAATCATCAATATCTCCAGACACTGCCGAATGTTCCATGGGTGTCAAAATCACCTCTGGTTGAGAATCAATGGCTTAGGGAAAGGAGTTAGGCAGTGGATAAAAAATTCATCCCTTTTTTATGCATAAGGGCCAGGAATGAATCAAAATCAAGCCAGGTAATGGATACAGAACACTAGTAATCCTTATATTCTGCCTCAGCAACCAATAATTATAAAACAATGCTTATTGTCAGTTATATTTTATTTTAACTGCACAAGATATAACATAAATATGATTTTTGCTCTTATTTTACAGAGGTGAAAAATAAGGTTAATATATAGTAAATAATTCCCCAGTCATATAGGTAGTAAATATCATTATTCAAGTCTGTCTGAATTCAAAATCTATGAATAAGGATTAGATTATGCTGCCTTAAATTTCTTTTATGTTTCCTACTTGGAAAAGAAGCAGTGTTTGAACACCTTAGATCTAAAAGGTAAGAGTTGGTAAGCGTCACTCTGTTGTAAAGTATTGGAAAAAGTAGTCTCTTTAAGACTCACAGGAAGAATAATCAGCCTTCTCCTGATAAACTAGTTTGGTTTTTACTGTATAGTAAATACTATGCATCAGCTACATTAGCATGTAGAAAACTCAAACAAAACTGAAGAAAATAGTTTAGTATTTCATTTTTTGTGTTCACATCAACTCTGGCTTCATTGTGTTATCATCATAATTCTGATTTGTCTTTATCACTACAGTCTTATTTTACTGTATATATTTTTATATGTATTTTTGTAAGCAACCTCAAAGTCACTCTAGGAATCTCTTCCTAGAAGAGATGGGTTATTTGTAAATATTTAAGTTCAACAGCGTGGGTTGTGGTGCCACATAACCCGTGTAAAAAGTCAAACTCATTGTGAATTTAAATAGTCTTTACAACTTCTGTTTAAATACATTTAGCAGTCTCCTTGTGTGCAATGCCATTTTTTTTGGCAGATTTATAACATACTTAAAACACAGAGCTTAGTTCCAACCACATAGAAGATCTTCAAAAGTTAAATGATTCATCTCCACTGATTTTATGGCTGTCAGAAATTAAAAAATCATTAAGTATCTCTTTAATGCTTAGATGCAGATTAAAAGAAAAACATCTATATTGAGGCCATTTTTTTATTTGAATTCATTTCTGTTGATGGGATTGTGCCTTATATCTGTATGGATGATAAACATGATGACAAAACCTTACAAAATTTTGCCTGCTCCTTTTCCTTTCCTCAAAGTGAAATGGTTATCAGCCTGACTCATTCTTTTTTTTTTTTTTTTTTTTGCGGTACGCGGGCCACTGTTGTGGCCTCTCCCGTTGCGGAGCACAGGCTCCGGACGCGCAGGCTCAGCGGCCATGGCTCACGGGCCCAGCCGCTCCGCGGCATGTGGGATCTTCCCGGACCGGGGCACAAACCCATGTCCCCTGCATCGGCAGGCGGACTCTCAACCACTGCGCCACCAGGGAAGCCCCTGACCCATTCTTTTAAGTTGCTTCTATATGATGACTACTTTATTCACTCAGAGAACTGGCTAACCAGATACACAATATCCAGATGTTTGTTCACTTAACAGAAATAGTGCCTACAGGCACACAGCAGCTTGATGTGCCAAAAAGAAAATTGTACATTTAAAAAAGTTTTCTAGTCTCAAATTACTAATCAGTTCACTCCATCAGTAAATAAGTTAACAGATTTTCACAGAGCATACCAAACATGGTGGGAAAAACTGGCCTGGGAGAGAGTATGTTCTTATAAATATTTATTACAAAAATCAACAGAACCTGTCTTGTTGAAATGGATAAGGAAGTTTGAGATGTGTACTTATCTCAAGGTGTTTATGTAAAATAAGATTACTATGAGATAACCACATGACTACAGCCTAAAAGATGTCCTTAAAAACTGTTACAAACTATAAATATTCTAGGAGTTTTGCTTTATAGGTTTTCCTGTTAAATCACTTCCAAGAAGGTGAGGTTTTACTTAGATTTTGAGAAGTGAATGCATACATAGAGTGAGAGAATTGATAATGTGTGTTCTAATAAGGGCTACAATGAAGGCTGGGAAAAAAACAAAGGAGAAAGTGGAGGACAAATATTCTAGGAAGACAGAGGGGTAAAAAGGATAATCTAGTGGCATTTTGCCAGATGACTATGAGTGTACATTTTAGAATAGAGGGAGCAAGTTCAGAGGCAGGAAGAACACATGAAATTTATTGCAATTATCCAAACATGAAGTAATAAGAGGCTGAGCTAACCAAACGGCAGTAGAATAGAAATGACAGATATATAAGATATCGTACATGATGAATCCACTCTCATCTTTTCAATCTCCAAAATAGCCTGGATAGTTAAATCTGCTGATAATACAAATTTATGGGAGTGGTAAACACAAGGCAACATAAATGAGAATTTGATAGGACTGGAATGTTTTGATAAGCAAGCTAGTTGGCAAGCACATTTAAATGACAGCTCCTGTAAAGAAAAATATGTTCAATAATAATTAAGAACCATCAAGAATTAATGGTTTGATTCATGCAGGAACAGTGCTTGTCTTACAGGCAATAGAACCCATAGTTACATTTATCATCCACAGAAAATAATACTTATCACATTTTAAAATTTATAAAACATTTTCACATACATTAATTCATTTGATATTAAAAGGCCACTGTAAGGAAGAAACAGCTTAGATTGTGATGGGCATTTTGTAATTGCAGTTACTTGCTGCTTTCATCATGTGGCCATGCCGTTGCATGGGAGTGTATCTGAGGCTGTGTGAAGGGGATATTATTAGGCAGAGATATATTTGCATTTATATGCTTAAGAAGATGTATCAGTCATGGCCTGGCAGGAAAAAGATGTCATTGTGGAGAGTTTAAAATTTAAAAATATGGGCAATCATTTCAGGCTAATAAAAGCAAAGAGCTGTTGTCTCAAAGGCAGAAGGAAAGGGAAGTTACATGATCTCCACAGGAATTGTGTCGTTTGGTGGAGAAATGCAACTAACCTGTGGAAAACTGGAAGGGAATGAGCTAGAAAATAAACTCCCCTCTTACCCATCTCCTATACTTTGATCTTCTCTTGATAACTGTAAATGGCCAAACCCAACCATAAGCCAGAGGGAAGGGAACCTGTTTACCAAGCCTATATGAATAAGTCTCTCAGAGGCAAGAGCAGGGTAGAAACACATGGCAAGTGGCTCTGGAGGGCGAAAGGAAAATATCCAGCAAAGAATTTGTGGCATGTCTTTCAGACAAGGAAGGAAAATAACTGGAATAAATTATAGGAGATTATATGCATCTTCCTCATCCACAGCTTCATTCTAGGCAAATGATCAAAAACAGCTTTTTCTGCAGAAGATTGCTCTGACTCATATCATGTTTGTCAAGTGAAAATATCCTGGCCTAAATTAGTTGCACCAGGAACATCAATCTTCTTTTTTTTAACTTTTTATTTTAGATTGGAGTATAGCCAATTAACAATGTTGTGATAGTTTCAAGTGCACATAAAAGGGACTCAGCCATACATATGCATGTATCCGTTCTCCCCAAAACTCCCCTCCCAACCAGGCTGCCACATAACGTTGAGCAGAGTTCCCTGGGCTATACAGTAGGTCTTTGTTGGTTATCCATTTTAAATATAGCAGTGTGTACATGTTGATCCCAAACTCCCTGACTATCCCTTCCCCCTATCGTTCCCCCACCCCGGTAACCATAAGTTCTTTTTCTAAGTCTGTGAGTTTGTTTCTGTTGTGTAAATAGGTTCATTTGTACCATTTCTTTTTAGATTCTGTATGTAAGGATATCATACGCTATTTCTCTCTCTCTGTCTGACTTACTTCACTCAGTATGACAATCTCTAGGTCCATCCATGTTGCTGCAAATGGCATTATTTCATTTTTTTTTTAATGGCTGAGTAATATTCCATTGTATACATCGCATCTTCTTTATCCATTCCTCTGTCAATGGACATTTAGGTTGCTTCCACATCTTGGCTATTGTAAACAGTGCTGCAATGAACACTGGGGTGCATGTATCCTTTCTGGCTATGTTTTTCTCCAGATACATGGCCAGGAGAGGGATTGCAGGGTCATATGGTAGCTTTATTTTTAGTTTGTTAAGGAACTTCCATACTATTCTCCACAGTAACTGTACCAGTTTACATTCCCACCAAGAGTGTAGGAGGGTTCCCTTCTCTCCACACCCTCTCCAGCATTTATTGTTTATGAATTTTTTGATGATAGCCATTTTGACTGGTGTGAGGTGATATCTCATTGTAGTTTTGATTTGCATTTCTCTAATAATTAGCAATGTTGAACATCTTTTCATGTGCCTCTTGGCCATCTGTATGTCTTCTTTGGAGAAATGTCTGTTTAGGTCTTCTGCCCATTTGTTTGACTGGGTTGTATGTTTTGATGATATTAAGCCTCATGAGCTGTTTGTAAATTTTGGAGACTAATCCCTAGGTTAACATTCCTTCCAAAGTAGATTAAAGGAACATTAACCTTTGAAACATGTGTGGGGCTGGGCATGAGTATGCCCAGCGACTTAAGCGACTACATGCTCCACATGCCCCAAAGAGATCTGTAATAAAAACATTACATGTTTAAACAGAAAGCAGTTTTCTCAAGTTCTGGATAAATCCTGTATAAAAGTGACTGTTCAATTTTCCTGGCTCCCAGAGTCTTTCTAAATAGCATTGTACAAACTGGGATGCCATTGCACCTTCCTTTATATATCTGCAGCAGAGTTCAATTTCCAGAGATGACCTAGGTATGCTTCATTCTTTCACCATCTATGAAATCAATTAAAACACAGGACTTCAGTGGAGTAGTTAAGTTCATCAAGTTATTCCTTTAGCCATTTCATAAATAAATAGTTTAAATATTCAAAATGTCAATATCATGATAAGATTCACCAATACGATTGGCTTTGGCCATTTAATTATGAGGATAGTGATGTGTGTCACTTCTGCCAGGCTCCACTTAAGAGTCAGTGCACAATTCTCCACATTTTTCTCCCTTATCATGGTTCACTGAAGTCCAGCACCAATAAGGCTCTAGTGTGATATGGTAGAGTCTGCATCAGCTTTGATACTTGTTTGATTACAATGAGCAGAGTTCACCAGTTGACCAGCATTAGACATGCAGAAAGAGTGAGAATTAACTTTTGCTGTTTTAAGACCCTGAATTTTGGGGGACTGTTTTGCACTGCAGTATAAGCTAGTCAATTGTCTTAATCAGCTTGGGCTACCATAACAAAATACCATAAACTAGGTAGCTTATAAACAATGGAACTTTATTTCTCACAGTTCTGGAGGATGGAAGCCTGAGATCAGGGTGTCAGCATCATCTAGGTCCTGGTTAGTCTCTTTTAGGGTTATGGATTGTCCACTTCTCATTGTATGGCACAAAAAAGTCTACAGAGCTCTTCAACTTTTTCTTATAGGGGCACCTTTCCCATTCATGAGGGCTCTACCCGCATGACCTAATTTTCTCCCAAAGCCCCCACCTTGATATATCATCGCATTGGGATTTGGCTTCAACATTTGAATTTGGGGTGGGGGGGAAACACAAACTTTCAGTCCGTAACACCCATCTTGCATGATACATTCTCTTTAATGATTTACCCACTTCCTACTTCATGTAATTTACCAAAAGAACACCACTCTTCACATACACAGAACTACGTTAAGTCCATCAACCGTGCCGTGCTTCTCTCTAAGCATGTTTACATTCATGTATGGTCCTTTTACTGAAATGCATTTCTTACCATTCCTTGACTCACTGACTCCATGCAGCCCCACCAGATCACCTTATTCACACAAAAGCAGTGCTGAGCTAGGGCCAGTCCATATCCACCCATGAGAGCCAGGTGTTATATTTTCAGCAACTGTGCAATCCAGTTTTCAAAGGGCTTAAGAATTTAATTATATAACTTATAATTAAATAAATTACATTATAAACAAAATACATACTCAAAACTTTTTTTCTCATTTTATTATTTTCTATTTTCCTTTTTAAAAAATTTTTATTGGAGTCTAGTTGATTTACAATGTTGTGTTAGTTTCAGGTGTACAGCAAAGTCAATCAGTTATACATATACATATATCCACTCTTTTTTAGATTCTTTTCCCATATAGGCCATTACAGAATATTGAGTAGAGTCCCCTGCACTATACAGTAGGTCTTTATTAGTTATCTATTTTATATATAGTAGTGTGTATATGTTAATCCCAATCTCCCAATTTACCTCTCAATTTTTTCTCATTTTACTATTTTCTATGTTCTTGTGGCTATTTATGTCTACTTTGTATGTATGTTGAAAATAACAGTAAGTTGTACTACTATGCATCTCAGCTCTGAGTTCAATGATAGCTTGGTCGCTTGAAATCAGTCATGGTGGGAATATTTATAACAAGATATCAAACAAATACTACCAGACATGGCTGGATTGATTCTTTTATGTATTGTCTAGGCTTAGGAAAGTGTTGGAGAAAATGTTAATAAAGTAGATTAAACTTAAAAATAAACCAAATACACACAAAAATGTTGAAGAAATATTTTTCTGGTATTCAAAACCCATTACCTAACTTAGCAAAGAAGTTACATTCGTGATGAACAAGCACAGTTCTAACATACATTTTCATTGTTTTGCTATTATCTTATTCACCAACATAAATGAAAGTATAATCAACATTCACAGCAGAGACAGAACTTGACAGCCAGTTGTTAAACATAAACTAGCACACCACTGCACAAAAGTCTGCCTCATTCAGGAAGTTTTTTTCCATAATCTTCTTTCAGCAAGTTCTTCATGATAATCTAACTACTGTAGACTGAATGTTTGTGTCTACCCAAAATTCATGCGTTAAAGTCCTAACCCCCAAAATGATTGTACTTGAACATTGAGTCTGTAAGGAGGTGATACAAATGAGACCATAAGGGTGGGCCCCTAATCTAATAGGCCTGGTGTCTTACAAGAAAAAGAAGAAGCACCAGAGCCCTCTCTCGTGCCACCATGCAAGAACACAGGGAAAAAGCAGTCTGGAAGAAAGGTCTCAGCAGGAACCTAATTTGCCAACATCTTGATCTTGGACTTCCCAGCCTCCAGACTGTGAAAAGTAACTGTCTGTTGTTGAAGTCACCCAGTCAGTGGTGTTTTTTACGGAAGCCTGCGCAGAATAAGACACCAACCCAATCTGAGTAATGCTAACTGCTTCCTAACTGCTCTAACTGTTCCCTTAACATAATATTATCAGAGTACCTATTATTCTCCAGTATAAATGTTTCTATTAGTCACAACCAGTACAAATAGTTATTAATTATATACCTGTGTAGGAAGTACTTTCTAAATGCTGGGGAAATAGCTTTGAACAAGTCAAAAAGTTCTTTGCTCTTACGGATAATATACTCTAGTGTAGGGAGACAAAATAAATGAGTAAGGAATACCAATAAAAATAAGATCACTTATGGGAGTCATAAGAAGATAAAGTAAAAGTAGGCAATGTTAAAGAAAGTGATTGTGAAGAGAGGGAATTTTGTACATCAGATTGTGATGATTTGCTCTTTGAAATGAACACCATGGTTTGCTCTCAAGATTCCCAACTTTCTACTTTCAGGAATGAAACATTCCCTCTCTCCCAGCTATTGAGAGTGTTAGGGACTGCCTTTTCACAGCTGAGTCCCCCTTAAAATAATGACCTTAGTTGAAGTGAGTTGCCTCTGTAAAGAAGGACTCCCTTCCTTGTGGGTAACATACATCCAGTGACAGGACCATAAATAGTTAAAGGGTCCTGGCCTCCCTGTCTCAATCCGGGCAACTCTGCATGGTTATCCTGGATCCTGAGCTCCCCATGAGATTGACTGAAGCTTTTGTTTCACTGCATCAGCAACCAGCTTTTTCTGTATGACAGCAACTGACTTCTCTTCCTCTGCCCAATCTTGGTTCCTTAACTCCCTACTGCTGTTAGTCCTGAAATTATTTTCCACCAATATTTACACATGCAAATATCTCTGTGTTGGAGTCCGCTTCATGGGTAATACAACTAGTAATAGTTGGAAATAGGAGTGGTACAAAAAAACAGATGCTAAAATGTAATATTTGACCTGGATTATGCATTGACCAGTTGGCAAAGAGGTTTCCTTCAGTGGTGGTAGGCGAACCGTGGATAGCCCTTGATATGGGGGCAGTATTGCAAATGTGCAATTATTGAAGCTTCCACTGGTGATGAACTAAGATGGTACACCAGTGGAAGAAAATGCACTGGCTCAAGTAAAGTAGAAGATGTCTTGAAATACAAGGAAAATAGTAATCATGAGGACAGCAGAACTGGATGGCTGTTGCTGGGGACAATTGATGCACTAGAGAAAGATATTAAGAGACTGAGAGTGACTGATCCACAATCAAATACTAAGTGTGAATATCAGAAGCAGTCCTGGTGGCATATAAGTAGACTCTCATGAAGCCAGAGTGCAAGAAAAAGCTGAGAATCATGCCCACAGCTTAGTTATAACCTTAGAAAATTCCTGAGAAGTTTGAATTTTCACTCTGCAAATATCTGGCTACAAAAAGATTACGGCATTCATTGGGAAAGAATGGGGAATTGCGATTTTAGATGAACACACATTTCAAACAATTCAAAATCATGAATCTAAAAGATATATCTGACCTCCTGAGCCTGCTGAAGTGGCCCAAATCCTATCAGTTAAATACCAGAAGACAGAATATAACTTACAGGAAGAGAGTGCCTTATATGAAAACACACTCCCTGCCCAGGGCCTATCCCTCCTTCCCCTCCTGATCATCAGAACAAAACTAGGATGAAGGTACAACATAATCCTGTTTGAGAGCTGCTGAGTATGCCAAGGGAGAAAAGGCATTACCTCCCCCAAATAGAGCAATAACAAGTCGGCATGTATCACCAAGAAGTGAGAGACTACAGCTGGGATTAGATTCTGAGGGTGCTGCATCAAGGGGAACAAAAACATCAAGATGGATAAGGAAACATTTATAATTTTAGGAGCACTCTCCCAGGACACAATAGTTAATACTTTGGCTAATACTCTGAGATACAGTATTAACTCATTACTAGGATTGATCTTAAAAATTTGGAGAAAGCAAGTGAAGTAGGAATTCCAGAACTGCTATGGCAGATATCATGAGTACAATTTGAAATACTTGGAGATATTGTTAAAGGGTATAAATTTGCAACTAGAAGATGAATAAGTTCTGGAGATCTAATGCACATATAGTGATTATAGTCAACAATACTGTATTATATACTTCAAAATTGTTAGGAAACAATCAAATATCCTAATTACAAAAAAGAAATAATTATGTGACATGGTAGAGGTGTTAGTTAAAGCTATGGTGGTAATTATACTGCAATATATAAATTTATCAAATAAACACACTGTACACCTTAAACTTACACAATGTCATATGTAAATTGTATATCATAGAACAAAATATAATGAAATGAAATAAAAGTATTTGGAGAAGGTGAGCATGCTAAAGCGATATATTGCACAAAGCCAGCAAATCCACAAGAGGATTATGTTTCATGGGCAAACCTCAAAGGACATTCCATTTACCAAAGTAATCAGAAATGTGATGGTGAAGCTCAGAGGTCTCTGTCTTCTATAGTTTAGGACTGAGAGTAGAAACTGTTGACACACGACTCTGTTTTGTGATAGCAATGAGAATGGCAGAGTCCTGATATCTTGGAGGCCAAATGACAGCATTTGAACATCGGAAGTAAGGTGAGTACAATTATCAAAATTAGAAAGGGAGGATGGAGAGAAAAAAGGTGACACAAAGATAATTATGAAGATAGTTAACAGAATACAATGTCCATAGGGGCAAAAATCATGGTCCCAGCCAAAAAAAGAATTGATCAATCTACTAAATTTTTTTAAATAAAATATTAAAAAATGGAAAGATCAGGAGGTTGAAAATAGCAACTCCAATTAAAAGCCGTATTCCCTTGCCCAGTTCTTCAACCATATTGTAGACTCAGAAATCACTAACTGAAGGAGAGGCCAGGTCCCCCAGAGAAACAGCCCTGTAATACTATGTTGAGTGTATACGGTAATAATTATCTTAGTCCTTCCTGATAGGGACTACAGTTACTTATTCAGGTAACCAGCACTGGGGAAAGGGGAGTGTCCAAAACTTTTGAGAATGGTTCATTTATCAAAGGGCCCAGTAGACACTGATAACAAGAGATCCTCCTGCTAGAATGTAGCTAATGGGATTCCAAGTAATAAATAGTGTCTTGGTGCAGGTTGGGCTCACAGTGGGTTCCTTGGGAACATGGACTGTTATTTCCTTTTCCCACAAAAACTGTATAATTTGCATGGACATTGGTGGTAGCTGAAAGAAAGCCCATATTGGTTCTTATGGCTAATAGTGTAAGATCTATAGCAGTGCAGAAGGGCAAGTAGAAGCACCAATAAATGCTGCTTCCTAACCAAGATAGTATATCAAAAGTAAGGTAGTACTGTAGAATAGGAGAAATATCAGAGATCAAGGGTATGCTTAAAGACGTTAAATGACAAGACAATGTTCCTCATTAAATATTCCTTTTAATTTGCCAGTCTGGCCCTTAGAAATAAACATTCTGGAGAATGAAAGCAGATGATTTTAAACTCAAACAAATCATAGATCCAATTACAGCTGCTATTCCAATGCAGTATATTTGCTAAAGTAGTTGACACTACCTCAGAAAGGTGGTAGATAGACATTGATCTGGGGACAGAAATTTTTCCCCACCCCTATGAGAAAACTGAGGCTTAAAAGGTTACATTCCTGTGGAATAGATAACAGTATGAATTTATGTTAACTCTAATGCTTTCTGCCATAAAATAATCTGGAGATCTGCATCAATGATATATGACATAGAATATCACATTGTCCCACTATATTGTTGAGATCATCTTAATTAGATCAAATCAGAAAGTAGCCAGTATGTTGGCACAGAGGTTGTGGCAAAAAAAAAAAAAAAACTATTTCAGGAGATATGGAGCATGTCTGCACTGCCCTCCAAAATAAAGGACAAATTGTTGCACTTAGTTCCATTTACCATAAAGAAGAAAACACAAGTTAAACTGAAAAATCAGTATTTCCTTACTAATACTTCGGATTGAATCTTTCTGTATTTTGGGGCAAATGGATTGTAAAATACAATAGTGGAAACTTAGAGATCAATTATTATATAATTCCATTTTAGAAATTATGGGGATGTTTCTAGGATGGCAACAATGAAAATGTAGTGAAATGGAAAATGTATGATATATTTTAGAGGTTTAACTGAAAGGTCTTCTATTATATTTGATGTAGCAGATCAGATAAATAAGAGATCTAGGATGCTATATAAATTCTTACATTATTCTCTTCTGTTGATAGAAGTGATACCTAATAAAACACAGATGACTTTTGGAGAAATACTTAGAGCATTTTAAGTTTAATTTACTTAAGTAAATTACTTAATTTACTTTCCAAGTGGAAATAATACGGAGTAATTAAATATCTGAATCTGACCTGGGATATACACATATACAATGTGGAATCCTAAGCACGTATTAGTACTGAAATTCAGAAGCCTGAAAGCCTCACTTTAGTTTGAGAAAGAAGAGAGATCAAGAATGACTCCAGTTATTGCAACAGAGATTGGTAAAAGGAATAGAATGAGCAAAGGATGCTAAGAAGGGATGGCTATTGTGTAAGAGAACAATCTTAGGAGTGCTTGGTTATGAAATTCAAGACAGATATATGTTTAAAGAGAAAATGGAGTAATAAACTATACTCAGCATAGTTGACAGGTGGAATAAAATAAGAACAAAAACCTGATCATTAGATTTGACACTGGGAATGTCATTTTCAAGTTTAGTGAAATGGTGGGGGAAGAAGCCAGATCAGAGACATTTACAGAACAGTCATTGAGGGAAGACAGCAATGTCTATTCTTGGAGGCATTTTGCTTCAGGAGGGTATTATGGGAGCTATTGATATGGGGGATGATAAATGTCAGGACAAGAAAAGCTTTCCAGTTTGTTTCTTTTCAAACATGGAAAACCAGGACATGTTTATATGCTATTTGAAATACTTCTGCAAATAAAGGCAAACAAATAAATAAGGAAATAGAGAATAATTATAAGAATCTTGTTCTTTTAAAAGGTAAATGGGATGGGATCTAGAAGAGTGGAAATATTACAGTCCTGTTATAATATTAACAAGAAACAAATCAACTACAAATAAATGTCTCTCTTTCTAGTTATACTTTTTTTTTTTTTTTTTTTTTTTTTTTTTCGTTTTCCTCTTTTTTTTTTTTTTTGTCCTTTTCCGTTTCGGGGCACACGGCCCGGGCCGGTGGGCGCCCCGGCCTTGTCCTCCGGCCCCCCCC
>NW_020837973.1:22292219-22507662 GCF_003676395.1 Aethalodelphis obliquidens | reverse complement strand
TTTTTTTTTTTTTTTTTTTTTTTTTTTTTGCGGTACGCAGGCCTCTCACTGTTGTGGCCTCTCCCGTTGCGGAGCACAGGCTCCGGACGCGCAGGCTCAGCGGCCATGGCTCACGGGCCCAGCCGCTCTGCGGCATGTGGGATCCTCCCAGACCGGGGCACGAACCCGTGTCCCCTGAATCGGCAGGCGGACTCTCAACCACTGTGCCACCAGGGAAGCCCCCTCTAGTTATACTTTTTATAAGTCATCATGGATTACTTTACTGTGATATTATGTATTTATAACTCAGTTTTATTCTGTCTTAAAAACCACGGTGAAGGAATTTAAACATTTGGTCTTATTTTTACTTTCATAGATTCTATTTGTTTACATTTCCTCTAAACAAACAATAGTAGTCACCTACATAATATCAATACATCAACTCACCTCATGTCACCAACAAAACTATACCACTTTTTATTCTCAAAAATGTATAAGGTATTTTTTCTACTGTCTTTTTTTCCTATTTGTTGTAGTGTTTTATTGCTTCCAATTGTTCATCCAGATATTTGAATATTTATTCTGCTTGCTTGTGTCGTATCCCATTCCACAGTACCTCTCTATTCCCAAATATAGTCACTATAGAAGACTGTCCCATACAAGTGATTTGTAATGAGCAAGGCCTTCACATTTATGTACTATTTTCCAGAATCTCACTGTGGAAAGTCTTTTACTTGCCATTCAATTTTGCTCAAGACATATTGATGCCAAAGAATAATGTTTTCTGAGGAGTTAGACTGTCAAAGTTGTGAGACATTCAATCTCAAAGTCTGAATGTGTGGTTTAGTCTAAAATGTAATCTTAGAGATTTGTACTACAACTATAATACGATATATGAAGACTCTGGGTTTCTTTATTTGCTCTTCTAGCAATGTAACTGCACTAGCTCTCAAACATGGTAAACTCTCCAAAAAATAACTGACTTCATCTTTGTGCACAGAGAAAACTGTTTCTTCCTCTCAGCATATTTCTAAACGTTCCTAAATCAGTCAGTAAAAAGCTAATTTTTCAAACAAATAGAAACCACAATACTTCTTCCCTAAATAAGTATTTTATAGAAATAATTTTAAATAGTATACTATATATTTTTATTAAATTTTCTGCATTTATGATTATTCAAAAACTTTTATGGAAATATGGTTTATTATACTTCAATAATTTGATAATGTTGAACACGACAAATTAGTAGACCTTTTAGTTGTTTGGAACTATCACAAAATATGTGTGGTTTAAATAAATCATTATCTGGAGCCTTTCTAATCTTATTTGTACATTTATAGTGGTCCAATACAAATATTAACATTAATTTCACAGTGAAATTTTGAAATTTCAAAAAAGACCTATAATTCTAAAGATATTTGAGGTTTACATTGATGACTGATTTTAGCTACATGTTCTGACAAAATTATACCAATTATCCCAAATGTTATCTAAAATCAAATAAGATAATTTTATTCTAAAATATCTGCAATACTCTTCTGTTTAAGTAGAGATATTTGAATAAATCAATATAAAAACTAGCCATCAAAAATCTGAGTTTTATACTCAGAGAAAATGTTTTGGATCACTGAACTGTCATTAGGTTTACAACAGATAAAAAGGACATTTATGGCATAATACACTGTTATTGTGCAAATTCAGATTACATTTAAGACGTTCATTGACTTTCTCTTCATTTCCCTGGCTTTATCTTTTCCCTCTTTTTTTGTCACACCTTTCTTATCTCTAGTTAAAATCCCAATGAATACGGTATTCCTTAAATTTTAAGGAATTTAATTCCTTAAATTCCTTAAAAATTTAAATTTCTTTAAATTCCTTAAAGTGAAGTAGCATTCTCTTCACTACTCTGAGCCGTGAAAAATCTGAATCATAACAAAACTTAATGATTTTAAGTTCTTGACAAACATTGCATTAAACTTCAATTCCAGAGAACCAAAATGAGCCCTGTTATAATACTACACTACAAACAAGGGGCAAATATTAATATATTTGAAAGTGAATTATTATGTATTTCTAAGTTTAATTGGTATTGGTGTGTGTCCACACACGTGTTTAAATTTGCCTTTCAAATGCTAAGAATAACACATTACCTGCCATCTATGTATGATAAATAATATAATTTTACTGGTTGCTTTGAGAACATTTCTCACATAATACTTTTAGGAGCTTTGCTACAACACTAAAAAAAAAAAAACAGATTTGCTAGCATCATAACACAAATCCTGGAAATTTTTTAAGGTGGTGTTTCCTGGATTAAAATCACAGCTGAATGCATCAGACAGTATAACATATAAGAGGAAAATAAAAGTTTAATATACTCATACTCTTGGTAAATTAAATAAGACAAGGTTTATCTCTTCCTTCCTAACCATAATATTTAAAATGCATTAGTCTTTAAAATTATACATTTTTAAAAAACATTTTTCTTAACTTGCTATGTTTGGTGGGTTTGATTTCAGTTTAATAATTTATTGACCATTTTGTCTGAGGTTACATAACTGCAATAATAAGGATGTTTTTAACATTCTCACCCAACTTTCAATAAACTAGAATTCCAATTGGTGTGGAAGATGAATAAAACAAATACTATAATAAAAAATTATCTGGGGCTTCCCTGGTGGCGCAGTGGTTGAGAGTCCACCTGCCAATGCAGGGGACACGGGTTCGTGCCCCGGTCTGGGAGGATCCCACATGCCGCAGAGCGGCTGGGCCCGTGAGCCAAGGCTGCTGAGCCTAGGCTGCTGAGCCTGTGCGTCCGGAGCCTATGCTCCGCAATGGGAGAGGCCACAACAGTGAGAGGCCCGTGTGCCGCCAAAAAAAAAAAAAAAAAAAAAAGTTCTCTGGAAAATTACTTGCTAGGTTAAAATAAGAATGAACTGGATATCTTTGATGCTTCAGACTTCAGCAAAATATAATAATCTGGCCCCATATGTATGTGCAAAGGCTATTTTTGCAGTCCAGTTTTCTTTTGAAATTGATACATATTTCAATGTAATACTACTGAATGGTCATCGGTAATTTCTATAAATCAAATCACTTTTTAAAAATAATTCATTAATTTAACTAATATGTATTACTATATTACAGTATGAAACCATATCTGAATATGAACAATTTAATCCAGTGTCATCTTTCCTCTTTTACTGTTATCTTCTTTCTTCCTCTTTTCCCTTCTTCCTCTTTCCCTTTCTCTCTCTCTCTTTAGTTCTATTTTTAAAGAGATATTTTAGAATTCTCTGGCAGCAAAGAGGATTGGCTGCCAAGCCAAAAACTCATGGAATATGAAGAGAAAATATTGACACAGAAATAAATCCTAAGCAGCATTTTAAGTTAAGCTGTCATTAACTAGATAGAATGTGACTAGGACATAGGCCTGTGAGAATACATGGAAGTGAAGGAACAGGGCAAAATCAAATAATGTAATGAATTAGCATTGATGGAGCATAGTTTGCATTTGGAGAAGTGTCATGAAAGAAGGTCACGGATGAAGTGAGGGGATAAATTATTACAAATCCTGAGTGCGTTACAAGGAATTTTGCTTTTGATATGAAAAGAACATGGGAAAACCTAAGGATTATAAGAAGGAAAAATGGCAGAATCATAATTGGTTTTTTTGAGACAATCTTCTCTGGCTCTGTAGTTTAGTAAATTATAAGGTAAAGTGCCTGTGAAAGAGTCTCTATAAACTGTTATAGAAATAGGTTTTGGTGAGTGAAAAAACACAGAGTAACAACAGTAATATAAGTAAAAACATAAAAAGTCACTTAAAATAGCATCACACACACATATATGTATACAAATATACATCACTATATTTCTTGTATAAGTATATAAAATTACTTATCTTCTAATGAGTAAATTATCTCAAATTTTAATCTTTAAATTGAACAAGAATATTTGTCTCCATTAACTTAGCTTAAGATAACATATATATCATTCTGAAGTCTATTTGTCCAGTACAGACTTTTCCACTAAGCAACAATTTTCCAGTTGCATAAAGGCATTTTCACCTGCATTTATCACAAGTATTTCAAAAACAATTTGTTCCAAACAGGATTCTCCTTTATGACATCGACAAAAAGTATTTCCAATGATTTCTTATATTACATTTTACTATCCTCCGAGCAAGAAGTCTTATAGTACTACTCAAATTGTCCCCTCTCCTTAATTTGCTATGTGTTCAATCAAGAAATCCTATTTAATATAAATATATTCTTAAGAGCTTTTAACTCCATTTCTCCTGTTCATTCACTTGGTGAATTAGAAACAGATTTATTATTCTAAAAAATAGAATAGATTTATAGTATTAATTTACTATTTTCCACAGTTTCTATAATTACTGATGAAATTCAGCTAGTTTTTGTATTTTCAGTCCTACCACTACTTCACTCCATCCGCCATTTCACTGCCAGTCTTTTCTCTAAAACACAAACTATACATATTTTTCCCTCTTACATTCTTTCAGTTCTTCCCTATTGCCCTCAGAAATAAAATTTCTCAGAATATCCACTGAAGCTTATTTTTATCTTGAGTTCTCTTACCTCTTGGCTTTGTATTGTCACTCCTTTTTCTCCCTTTCCCATACCTCTGTATCTGCACTGCTAAGCTAATTGCGCTTTACCTAATTCAATAATTGTTGGGGATTTCATTCCTTAGCTTACACTCTTCCTTTGAACAAAATCTCCCTTTACTTCCTTCTAATTCCATCTGACTAAAAGATGCTGATTCTCCAAGACTGAATTATACATATACTCCCCTCCTACAATACTTTACAAAACACTTCAGGTTAGTATATTTTCAATTTGCTCCAATAGAATCTTAGAGCTACAGGTGGAGCTGTTCAATATCTTACTAAATAAATCACAATGCAATTTCAAGGACACTTAGGTCATGGTTTCTTATCGTTTATTAATATTTTGTAGATTTCTATCATTTACATCCTTGGAAGTCTACTCTGAATCAATAATAGGGGTACCCTTTAAAGTACCTTCAAAATATCTACTTCAAAATTAATAAGGCAGACTTCCGGGAAGATGGCGGAAGAGTGAGACGCGGAGATCACCTTCCTCTCCACAGATACACCAGAAATACATCTACGCGTGGAACAACTCCTACGGAGCACCTACTGAACGCTGGCAGAAGACCTCAGACCTCCCAAAAGGCAAGGAACCCCCCACGTACCTGGTTAGGGCAAAAGAAAAAACTAAACAGAGACAAAAGGATAGGGACGGGTCCTGCACCAGCGGGAGAGAGCTGTGAAGGAGGAAAAGTGTCCACACACTAGGAAGCCCCTTCGCGGGTGGAGACTTCGGGTGGAGACTTCGGGAGGCGGCGTGGGGGAGCTTGGGAGCCGCGGAGGAGAGCACAGCAACAGGGGTGCGGAGGGCAAAGCGGACAGATTCCAGCGCAGAGGATCGGGCCAACCGGCACTCACCAGCCGAGAGGCTTGTCTGCTCGCCCGCTGGGGCGGGCGGGACTGGGAGCTGAGACTCCGGCTTTTGTCGGAGCGCCGGGAGAGGACTGAGGTTGGCGGCGTGAACACAGCCTGCAGGGCGTTGGTGCGCCGCGGCTGGCCGGGACAGAGTCCGGGGAGGGGTCTGGACCTGCCGAAGAGGCAAGAGACTTTTACGTCCCTCTTTGTTTCCTGGTGCACGAGGAGAGGGGATTGGGAACGCTGCTTGAGAGAGCTCCAGGGACGGGCGCGAGCCGCGGCTAGGAGTGCGGAGCCCAGAGGCGGACATGGGACGCTAGGGCCGCTGCTGCCGCCGCCAGGAGGCCTGTGTGCGAACACAGGTCGCTGGCCACACGCCCTTCCGGGGAGCCTGTGCAGCCCGCCACTGCCAGGGTCCCGGGATCCAGGGACGGCTCCCCCGGGAGAACGCACGGCGCGCCTCAGACTGCAACGTCACGCCGGCCTCTGCCGCTGCAGGCCCGCCCCACACTCCGTGACCCTCCCTACCCCCCGGCCTGGGTGAGCCAGAGCCTCCGAATCAGCGGCTCCTTTAACCCCGTCCCGTCTGAGCAAAGAACGGACGCCCTCCGGCGACCTACACGCACAGGCGGGGCCAAATCCAAAGCTGAGCCCCTGGGAACTGTGAGAACAAAGAAGAGAAAGGGAAATCTCTCCCAGCAGCCTCAGAAGCAGCGGATTAAAGCTCCACAATCAACTTGATATACCCTGCATCTGTGGAATACCTGAATAGACAACGAATCATCCCAAATTAAGGAGCCCTGTGGATGAAAGGCTCTTGGTGCTGCAGCCAGGAGTCAGTGCTGTGCCTCTGAGGTGGGAGAGCCAGCTTCAGGACACTGGTCCACAAGAGGCCTCCCAGCTGCACATAATATCAAACAGCAAAAATCTCCGAGAGATCTCCATCTCAACGCCAGCACCCAGCCTCACTCAATGACCAGCAAGCTACAGTGCTGGACATCCTATGCCAAACAACTAGCAAGACAGGAACACAACCCCACCCATTAGCAGAGAGGCTGCCCAAAATCATAATAAGTCTACAGACACCCCAAAACACACCACCAAACGTGGACCTGCCCACCAGAAAGACAAGATCCAGCCTCATCCACCAGAACACAGGCACTACTCCCCTCCACCAGGAAGCCTACAGAACCCACTGAACCAACCTTAGCCACTGGGGACAGACACAAAAAACAGGAACTACGAACCTTCAGCCTGCAAAAAAGGAGACCCCAAACACAGTAAGATAAGCAAAATGAAAAGACAGAAAAACACACAGCAGATGAAGGAGCAAGATAAAAACCCACCAGACCTAACAAATGAAGAGCAAATAGGCAGTCTACCTGAAAAAGAATTCAGAATAATGATAGTAAGGTTGATCCAAAATCTTGGAGATAGAATGGACAATAGAATGGACAAATTGCAAGAATCAGTTAACAAGGACCTAGAAGAACTAAAGATGAAACAAGCAACGATGAACAACACAATAAATGAAATTAAAAGTACTCTAGATGGGATCAATAGCAGAATAACTGAGGCAGAAGAACGGATAAGTGACCTGGAAGATAAAATAGTGGAAATAACTACTGCAGAGCAGAATAAAGAAAAAAGAATGAAAAGAACTGAGGACAGTCTCAGAGACCTCTGGGACAACATTAAACGCACCAACATTCGAATTATAGGGGTTCCAGAAGAAGAAGAGAAAAAGAAAGGGACTGAGAAAATATTTGAAGAGATTATAGTTGAAAACTTCCCTAATATGGGAAAGGAAATAGTTAATCAAGTCCAGGAAGCACAGAGAGTCCCATACAGGATAAATCCAAGGAGAAATACGCCAAGACACATATTAATCAAACTGTCAAAAATTAAATACAAAGAACAAATATTAAAAGCAGCAAGGGAAAAACAACAAATAACACACAAGGGAATCCCCATAAGGTTAACAGCTGATCTTTCAGCAGAAACTCTGCAAGCCAGAAGGGAGTGGCAGGACATATTGAAAGTGTTGAAGGAGAAAAACCTGCAACCAAGATTACTCTACCCAGCAAGGATCTCATTCAGATTTGATGGAGAAATTAAAACCTTTACAGACAAGCAAAAGCTGAGAGAGTTCAGCACCACCAAACCAGCTCTACAACAACTGCTAAAGGATCTTCTCTAGGCAAGAAACACAAAAGAAGGAAAGGACCTACAATAACGAACCCAAAACAATTAAGAAAATGGGAATAGGAACACACATATCGATAATTACCTTAAATGTAAATGGACTAAATGCTCCCACCAAAAGACACAGATTGGCTGAATGGATACAAAAACAAGACCCATATATTTGCTGTCTACAAGAGACCCACTTCAGACCTAGAGACACATACAGACTGAAAGTAAGGGGATGGAAAAAGGTATTTCATGCAAATGGAAACCAAAAGAAAGCTGGAGTAGCAATTCTCATATCAGACAAAATAGACTTTAAAACAAAGACTATTAGAAGAGACAAAGAAGGATACTACATAATGATCAAGGGATCGATCCAAGAGGAAGATATAACAATTGTAAATATTTATGCACCCAACATAGGTGCACCTCAATACATAAGGCAAATACTGACAACCATAAAAGGGGAAATTGACAGTAACACATTCATAGTAGGGGACTTTAACACCCCACTTTCACCAATGGACAGATCATCAAAAATGAAAATAAATAAGGAAACACAAGCTTTAAATGATACATTAAACGAGATGGAGTTAATTGATATTTATAGGACATTCCATCCAAAAACAACAGAATACACATTTTTCTCAAGTGCTCATGGAACATTCTCCAGGATAGATCATATCTTGGGTCACAAATCAAGCCTTGGTAAATTTAAGAAAATTGAAATTGTATCAAGTATCTTTTCTGACCACAACGCCATGAGACTAGATATCAATTACAGGAAAAAATCTGTAAAAAATACAAACACATGGAGGCTAAACAATACACTACTTAATAACGAAGTGATCACTGAAGAAATCAAAGAGGAAATCAAAAAATACCTAGAAACAAATGACAATGGAGACACAACGACCCAAAACCTGTGGGATGCAGCAAAAGCAGTTCTAAGGGGGAAGTTTATACCAATACAAGCCCACCTTAAGAAGCAGGAAACATCTCGAATAAACAACCTAACCTTGCACCTCAAGCAATTAGAGAAAGAAGAACAAAAAAACCCCAAAGCTAGCAGAAGGAAAGAAATCATAAAAATCAGATCAGAAATAAATGAAAAAGAAATGAAGGAAACAATAGCAAAGATCAATAAAACTAAAAGCTGGTTCTTTGAGAAGATAAACAAAATAGATAAACCACTAGCCAGACTCATCAAGAAAAAAAGGGAGAAGACTCAAATCAATAGAATTAGAAATGAAAAAGGAGAGGTAACAACTGACACTGCAGAAATAAAAGAGATCATGAGAGATTACTACAAGCAACTCTATGCCAATAAAATGGACAATCTGGAAGAAATGGACAAATTCTTAGAAATGCACAACCTGCCAAGACTGAATCAGGAAGAAATAGAAAATATGAACAGACCAATCACAAGCACTGAAATTGAAACTGTGATTAAAAATCTTCCAACAAAGAAAAGCCCAGGACCAGATGGCTTCACAGGCGAATTCTATCAAACATTTAGAGAAGAGCTAACACCTATCCTTCTCAAACTCTTCCAAAATATAGCAGAGGGAGGAACACTACCAAACTCCTTCTACGAGGCCACCATCACCTTGATACCAAACCCAGACAAGGATGTCACAAAGAAAGAAAACTACAGGCCAATATCACTGATGAACATAGATGCAAAAATCCTCAACAAAATACTAGCAAACAGAATCCAACAGCACATTAAAAGGATCATACAACATGATCAAGTGGGGTTTATTCCAGGAATGCAAGGATTCTTCAATATCCGCAAATCTATCAATGTGATAAACCATATTAACAAACTGAAGGAGAAAAACCATATGATCATCTCAATAGATGCAGAGAAAGCTTTTGACAAAATTCAACACCCATTTATGATAAAAACCCTGCAGAAAGTAGGCATAGAGGGAACTTTCCTCAACATAATAAAGGCCATATATGACAAGCCCACAGCAAACATCATCCTCAATGGTGAAAAACTGAAAGCATTTCCACTAAGATCAGGAACAAGACAAGGTTGCCCACTCTCACCACTCTTATTCAACATAGTTTTGGAAGTTTTAGCAACAGCAATCAGAGAAGAAAAGGAAATAAAAGGAATCCAAATTGGAAAAGAAGAAGTAAAGCTGTCACTGTTTGCAGATGACATGATCCTATACATAGAGAACCCTAAAGATGCTACCAGAAAACTACTAGAGCTAATCAATGAATTTGGTAAAGTGGCAGGATACAAAATTAATGCACAGAAATCTCTGGCACTCCTATATACTAATGATGAAAAATCTGAAAGTGAAATCAAGAAAACACTCCCATTTACCATTGCAGCAAAAAGAATAAAATATCTAGGAATAAACCTACCTAAGGAGACAAAAGATCTGTATGCAGAAAATTATAAGACAGTGATGAAAGAAATTAAAGATGATACAAATAGATGGAGAGATATACCATGTTCTTGGATTGGAAGAATCAACATTGTGAAAATGACTATACTACCCAAAGCAATCTATAGATTCAATGCAATCCCTATCAAACTACCACTGGCATTTTTCACAGAACTAGAACAAAAAATTTTGCAATTTGTATGGAAACACAAAAGACCCCAAATAGCCAAAGCAATCTTGAGAACGAAAGAAGGAACTGGAGGAATCAGGCTCCCTGACTTCAGACTATACTACAAAGCTACAGTTATCAAGACGGTATGGTACTGGCACAAAAACAGAAAGATAGATCAATGGAACAGGATAGAAAGCCCAGAGATAAACCCACGCACATATGGTCACCTTATCTTTGACAAAGGAGGCAGAAATGTACAGTGGAGAAAGGACAGCCTATTCAATAAGTGGTGCTGGGAAAACTGGACAGCTACATGTAAAAGTATGAGATTAGATCACTCCCTAACACCATACACAAAAATAAGCTCAAAATGGATTAAAGACCTAAATGTAAGGCCAGAAACTATCAAACTCTTAGAGGAAAACATAGGCAGAACACTCTATGACATAAATCACAGCAAGGTCCTTTTTGACCCACCTCCTAGAGAAATGGAAATAAAAACAAAAGTAAACAAATGGGACCTAATGAAACTTAAAAGCTTTTGCGCAGCAAAGGAAACCATAAAGAAGACCAAAAGACAACCCTCAGAATGGGAGAAAATATTTGCAAATGAAGCAACTGACAAAGGATTAATCTCCAAAATTTATAAGCAGCTCATGCAGCTTAATAACAGAAAAACAAACAACCCAATCCAAAAATGGGCAGAAGACCTAAATAGACATTTCTCCAAAGAAGATATACAGAGTGCCAACAAACACATGAAAGAATGCTCAACATCACTAATCATTAGAGAAATGCAAATCAAAACTACAATGAGATACCATCTCACACCAGTCAGAATGGCCATCATCAAAAAATCTAGAAACAATAAATGCTGGAGAGGGTGTGGAGAAAAGGGAACCCTCTTACACTGTTGGTGGGAATGTAAATTGATACAGCCACTGTGGAGAACCATATGGAGGTTCCTTAAAAAGCTACAAATAGAACTACCATATGACCCAGCAATCCCACTACTGGGCATATACCCTGAGAAAACCATAATTCAAAAAGAGTCATGTACCAAAATGTTCATTGCAGCTCTATTTACAATAGCCCAGAGATGGAAACAACCTAAGTGTCCATCATCGGATGAATGGATAAAGAAGATGTGGCACATATATACAATGGAATATTACTCAGCCATAAAAAGAGACGAAATTGAGCTATTTGTAATGAGGTGGATAGACCTAGAGTCTGTCATACAGAGTGAAGTAAGTCAGAAAGAGAGAGACAAATACCATATGCTAACACATATATATGGAATTAAAAAAAAAAAAAATGTCATGAAAAACCTAGGGGTGAAACAGGAATAAAGACACAGACTTACTAGACAATGGACTTGAGACTATGGGGAGGGGGAAGGGTAAACGGCGACAAAGCGATAAAGAGGCATGGACATATATACACTACCAAACGTAAGGTAGATAGCTAGTGGGAAGCAGCCGCATAGCACAGGGAGATCAGCTCAGTGCTTTGTGACCGCCTGGAGGGGTGGGATAGGGAGGGTGGGAGGGAGGGAGACGCAAGCGGGAAGAGATATGGGAATATATGTATATATATATAACTGATTCATTTTGTTGTGAAGCTGAAACTAACATACCATTGTAAAGCAATTATACTCCAATAAAGATGTTAAAAAAAAAAAATTAATAAGGCAAGCAGAACTCAGTCCTTATTCCTGCTTGCACGCCTGTTTTCAAGTATTCTAACATCTTCAGAAAGTGTTTCCTGAAAAAGAAAGCTGAGACTGTTTAATAAGAAGAGAAAGAAAATGGAAGTGTATAAAAGATGGAACCTGCCTGCAGTCAGATAATAACCTCTTTGTTCTTTGCAGTCTACTGGGCACACCAGCAACCTCTAATTTACGTTGTTGTATTTTTGAAAGTGTATCCTTCTTCCTAGATGACATGTATTCTGTGACAGACTTCATACTACTAATCAAAGATTAATCTACATAAAATATCCTTATGCCTACTCCTCAAGCCCCCTGAAAAGTCCTATACTATATATGCAATTTTATATCTGCATGATCATAGTGGGCTTTAGGCCCTTCACATTTAAGCATTAAATGACAAAGCATATCATAAAATGAGACATAAGAAGTGAAATTCATTTCTTTATGTTGGATATCAGACCTTGTTCACTATAATTTTATGTTAAAAATGTTACAAAACTAACATAATGGCTCATTGAATTTTAGCCAATATCCAAATGTTTTTAAAGTGATATATAATTGCTGTATAACACTGTGTAAGTTTAAAGTGCACAACTTGTTGATTTGATACATTTATGTTTCGAGATGATTACCACCAGTGTTAGCTAACACCTCCATCATGTCACATAATGATTTCTTTTGCGTGATGAGAACAATTAAGATCTAGTCTCTTAGCAACTCTGAAGTTTACAATACAGTATTGTTGAACATAATTGCTACGCTATGCATTAGATCTCCAGAACTTATTTATCTACTAGTTTCAAGTTTGTACCCTTAGACAATATCTCCCCAATTCCTCTACCACACAGTCCCTGGTAACCACCATTCTATTCTCTGTTTCTATGAGTTTGGCTTTTTTAGATTCTACATAAAAGAGACATCAGAATTTTTTGAAATGAAAAGTTAACATGAATTTTTTTCTTCCCAGAGAGGAAGATTTTATAGGAGCTTTACCTTATTGTTTCAGTTCTAGAGTTAAATTTTAGTTGTATTAGTGGACTGAACTTGTAGTAGTCTGACATCCCTTCAACAACCTGTTGCTCAGACTCGCATTTCGATCTTCAGAAGCCATAGCAGTGTTTTATGGACTTCCCATATGGAATCACACAGAGCGTATGAGAGCAAATGTGGAATTTATTATACTATAGCTATGGTTAATCAATAAATCTAGACAATCGCTCTAAAGGATATCTGAAGAACCAGCCACAGCAGTTTTCACATCTCATACATTTTCTGGTTGACCAAATTCTCATTTCTAAATTGCAGTCAACCTTCATAAAATATTCTTGTATCTAATCCTCAAGATGCAACTGAGAAGACCTAGATATATTAGGTATACATGACCTGACTAAATTTGATACTTTTAGAATATCCAAATGTTAAAATAGTTAGTGCATAATATGAGACAGATTTATTTTTTCTTGCACATATATCACTTTTTTTTGGCAGTAACATAATGAAGCACATTGATTTCATGTCATTTTTTGGTAGTAACCTGTGAAGTTCACATCAAGTTTCCTGCGCATGTGAAATGCTTCTAGGAAGTCGATTAAATAAATAAAGATTATTAACATCTGAAAATCTACATCTTCAGATAACTTTGGTTATTATATTTAGATTATTTAGTGTCTTTTAAAAAGATAAAATGGTATAGATGAAAGCCTCAGGAAATAAGATCTAATCTTTCATAGTGCACAAATGATTATCAATGAAATTAAAATATTATTCAAAAATGGCTAAGTATCATATATTAACATTAATAATTCTGTTTTACCAATCAGTACTTTGGAAACCTGTTTTCCATTCTATATTACTATCAATAAGAAAATCATAATGATTTAATCAGATATATACTGATTTAATCAGATATATACTGATTACTTTCCAGTACCAATCAGTTAGAATATTTTCTTTTGTATAAGAATAAATAATTAAGGACTTCCCTGGTGGTGCGGTGGTTAAGAATCCACCTGCCAACGCAGGGGACACGGGTTCGAACCCTGGTCCGGGAAGATCCCACATGCCGCGGAGCAACTAAGCCTGTGCGCCACAATACTGAGCCTGTGCTCTAGAGCCCCTGAGCCACAACTACTGAGCCCGTGTGCCACAACTACTGAAGCCCACGTGCCTAGAGCCCATGCTCCACAACAAGAGAAGCCACCGCAATAAGAAGCCCACGCATCGCAGCAAACAGTAGCCCCCGCTCGCCGCAACTAGACAAAGCCCATGCACAGCAACGAAGACCCAATGCAGCCAAAAATAAATAAATAAATTTGTTTTTTAAAAAAGAATAAATAATTGAGCCTAAAATATATGAACGCCCAATATTGAGTGCGTGATCACTCATTTTGTTTTATTGTTTGAAATAAAACCCTTCTAAAGCATGAAGCCTGGGAAATGACATATGTAGGGTTAGGTATAAAAATACTAAATGAAAAATTTTAAAGTAATATAGGGGATGTAAGATTTAATAGACCTTTGAAGGATCTCTTTAAGAGAAACCTTCATACTGCCATTGTTGCTTTTAGTAGATGGATTTGAGTATTTAAACAATCTTTTTTTGTGGTATAGTTGGACCTCTTTGCCTTTGTCATTCTGTATGTGAATTTAAACTTCATTCTTTAGACTAAATACATTACTACAATTTCATTACTAATTACATAGAAGATGGTAAGTACATCTATGAAAAAAATCTTTCCAGTAAATATTTTAGCCTAGTTATGACTGTGGAGCAATACAGTTGGAGTTCAATTTTGTTTCCCTACTCACAATCTACTTAATCTTAGCAAATTACTTAACTATCCTATGTCTCAGTTGTCTCATATATAATATAGGATAATTTTACCTAACACAGATTTTTATGAAGATTAAATGATTACTTCTAAGGTTTTTGAACAGTTTCTGAATTTCAATATGTGCACAGATAGGTCAGTTTCCATTCTTCCTCCTGTAGGTAATTCAGTCCAGTGTCAAATATTTAGATCATGGGTTCTTAACCTGAGGTCTGTGTAGTCGGTGGGTGGAATGTAGGGGTGAATTTGGCTTGAAAAAAAGTTTTTGATATCAGAGATATTTTTATTTGACATTATACTTTTGAATATATCTAAAAATACCATTTACAGTTTTCATTACTGAAAAATCACAGTAGTTATTTTGATAAGGAAATTACCAGTAATTGCCATTGTGCTGTATATAGATGCTTATGCAATAAAACTGGACACCTATTGAGCTACTTTGAGCCTAGCAGTCATTTGGCCACAAAACACCTAAGAATATAAATTCTCCATTGCTGATCCAGACAAAGCAGTTGCTTTGCAGCATTACCAATTGACAATCATTTGTCGATCAGTGTGAAGAAGTTAATCAACAACCAGCCTAGATTTTAAAGTTAAGCAATTATAGTCTACACTGATCTGTCTTAAAACATAAAATGTAACTTGCTTAAATTTAAATATTTTCTTGTTTTTATTGTGTTGAGAAGTATACATATTACCATATCACAATTTATTAAATATTTTAATAATATTTTAATATATTTGCTTTTCTTTGTAATACTATGCATTCATATTTTACTTATGTATTTTAAAATGTTGTCTACAGACTTCAAAAGTGGCCCATGATGCACTGTGCCTGCACATACACAAATACAGAACATCTCTTCTAAGTAGCTTGTCCAAGCTCAAATGAAACCTCCATAAAATCCTCACTGTTTTTTCCAAACAGATAATTGTAGCTACTATTTGTTAGGTAACTTACTACGTGCCAGGCATGCACTTCATATATACTATTCTAATAAATCTGTACAGCAATTTTGCAGGCTATTTATTTTCATCCTTGGTTTAAAATACAATGCAAAGAATTGAAATAAAATCTCAAGGCTATCCAGACAGGAAGAAGTTGGTTGAATTAGAATTAGAAATCATGATTTTTTTAAAAGAACAATTTTCGACATATCTTATTCTCGTTTTATTTCTCTGTAGATATTCTGTCCTTATTGCTTCTAATACATCATAAGGCTCTGTATTATTTATCTCAACGTACTTTGTGGCAATCTGCTTAGGAATTTATGCACAGTTCACACTCAGTATGTATTTAAAAGACAAACCAAAGCATGGGTTTACTTTAAAGAAGAGAAGGAAAATAATATTTTTATAAATATTAAAAGTAAAAAAACCTCAAATTGAATATTTACAAATTCAAGCCTTTTTCGTTGCTAATTCACTTAGATTATATAATAACTATTCCAAGTTTTTTTTTATCTTTGTTTTTGTTTTTCTAATTTATAAAACTTTAAAGAATCATTTCAAAAATAGGATCCAGGCCTCTATACCCTTATTTCTTAATAATAGCACTTCCATTCCTAAAGAAAATAAAATATGCTTTGCTCCCTGCATAAAAATTCATAATGGTTAAAAATATTATTCTATTAAAACAGTTATTATATCTCTAGATTGCATTTATTTTCTAAATTAGCCAACTTTTCTTTCAAAAACCTTTGTTAATGCAACTAATCATAATAATATTATTAATACCCTTTCTTCTAGAAACTATTTCTAAATTCCTCCAAAGAAAGTAAATGACTATTTTTTTTAACTTTTTTTCTTCTTTTAAGGAAACTAAATATAGGAGATTAAGTAATGTTATAAAGTTTACACAGTCTCACAAACTTTGATACTAGGGATCAAAAACCAATCTTTCTGGCATAAACATGCTTTTCTTATAGTAGTATTATTTGTTGATTTCTTTGCTTTGAACCAGTCACTGTACTGAGCATTTTAACACATATCATTTAAATTAAGCATGACAAAAAAGAAAATCCTATGCTTTATTTTCCTTAACCTTTTCATATTTTGAAGCTAAGGAATCAGTAATTATAGAAAATTGCTCTGGTTTATATAGTCAGTAACAGAGTCTGATTGGAAGACTAAGTACTGTCTTTCACAGATATGTATGTATATGTGTGTGTATATATATATATATATTTTGTTGTTGTTGTTGTTGTTTTGGCTGCGCCACGCAGCTTGAAGGATCTTACTTCCTCAATCAGGGATTGAACCCTGGCCCCAGCAGTGAAAGTGCCAAGTCCTAACCTCTGGACCACCAGGGAATTACCTCACAGGTATATTCTTAACCATTAAGCCTGTCTATCTTCTCCGAAGAGAGACCAATGTTTGTTGAGATCCTAACACATGCCAGGCTTTGTTGAATCCTTTATGAAAACCTGTTCTACTTTTATTTCTCAAAATAAAGTGACAGATTACTTAATCATTTTCTCTCTCTCCTCTCTGACATTTCTTATGGAAATAATTATTGAATGTTTACTGTGTGCCAGACATTGTTCTCCTTGCTGGGGACAAAGCAAAGTGTAAAGCAAACCCTAATTTCATGGAGTCTGCATTTAGAAATTTCCTTTAACCAAGGAATCATTTAGAGGTAAATTGCTTAGTTTCCATATATTGGGGACTTTCCTAGATTACTGTTACTGACATGTAATTACATTACTTTGTGGTTAGAGAATGCATTCTAAATCCCTTTAAATTTATCAACACTAGTCTTCTGGTACAGTGAATGGTCTATCTTGGTAAATATACATATGCACTTGAAAAGAATATGTATTCTATAGTTTTTGGATGTAATGTTCTATAAATATAAATTGAACGAAGGTGTGGTTCAGATATATGTCTTTATTTTTATTTATTTATTGTTATTATTATTGACCGGTGATTACATCAATTGCTAAGTTGTGTACAATCTTTTACAATAATTGTGTAAACGTCTATTCATTCTCCTTTTTCATTCTGTTGGTTTTTGCTTCACATATTTTACTATTCTTTTATTAGGAACATAATTGATCACTGTCATTTTTCTGATGAATTTTCCTTTTTATCACTATGAAATATTACATTTTGTCTCTAGTAATACTCATTTTATTGCAGTCTTTTTTTTTTCTGAACTTAATATATCCACTCCAAATTGTATATGCTAATAACTCTTTGTTTGATATATCTTTTCTCTCAATTTAATTGTAACCTAGCTCTGTTATGTTCAAAGTGACTTCCTTGTAGGCAATAAGAAGTTATATTCAGCTTTTTATATTCATTCTGCCAGTCTCTAACAATCTCTTCCTTTAGTCCTTAGAATCTAAGTTTCCATCTAGTATAAGTTCCATACAGTTTGAGAAACTTCCTTTAGCATTTCTTGTAGAGAAATGGAGACCAGCTCCATTGGTCTCATGCTTTTTATTCACCTTAAAATCTACTTTACATTCACTCCTGAAGGATGTTCAATGGGTATAGAATTCTAAGTTGACATGTTTTTCCTTTCCTTTCCTTTCCTCTTTTTTCTTTCTTTTCTTTACATTTAGTTTCTTCTCTTCTCCTTTCATTTTTTCCCCTCACCATCTGAACTTTGAAGATGACACTCCACTATTTTCTAGTCTCATGGCTTCTGAGCAGTCATTCAAATTGTCTTCATATGTATAATTTTTCATTTTTATCTACTTATTTTCAAGATTTTTATTTGTTTGCTTTTCAACACTTTGATTTTATGAACATTGGCATGATCTTCTTGGAACTTATTTGAAATTTTCTGAGATTTTTGAAGTTGTAAATGTACGTTATTTACTGCATTTGGATATTTTTGCACATTATTTTTTGAAATATGTCCCAATCTTCCCTTCTGGTACTCAGATTACACATATGTTAGACTTTCTAATATTGCCCCACAGGTTTCTGAGACTCTTATTTTTCTTTTTCAAAAATTCATTTTATTCTCAATTTTTTTCTTCATGGATAATTTCTACTGATCTATCTTCAGGTTCAGTGTTTCTTTCCACTGTCATCTTCATATGTTACTGAGCTTATCTAGTGGAATTTTTAATTTCAGATATTGTATTTTTAATTTATAAAATTTCCATTTGGTTCTTTTGTACCATTCCTTTATCTCAGTTATATTTATTATTTTTTCATTCAAGTCAAGTATGTTTTCCTTCACCTCATGAAACATAGTTAAATACCTGCATTAAAGTCTGATAATTCCACTCTGGGTCTTCTCAGGGTTAATATCTCATAATTATGTTTTCCCTTGAGAATCAGTCATATTTTTCTAATTCCTTTCACATCAAGTTATGTTTGTGAGGTATTCTGGATATTTAATGTCATGTTGTACACACACAGATTCTGTTATAATCATCTGGAGAATGTTGATGTTTCTGTTTTAGCAGACAATCAGCCTAGCTAGGTTTAGCCAATGATAGGTTCTATCTTGTCTTTTGCAGCTAGTAGTCCAAACCTTAGTTAACTTTCTCTAAGTGTTTTATGTTCGTTTGTATATATCATGAAATACATGTTTCAGGGATTAGCTTAAGATTTGTGCAAGTTCATATGCAGAATTAGAGAATCTTCATCCAGCTCTATCTGGAATCTCATTTTCCTCTCTGATTCACCAAGTGTCCTTCCCTAGTATTTTTAGCCAGCAGAGTGTCTATCCTGAGTGATAGCTATCTAAGGTCCACTACTTTATGAGTGGGGGGAAAAACAGCACAGGAAAGAAAAATAGTGAAAATCACAGTGATAACAGTTGCTTCTCCAAATTTTGACCACCCTTTAAAATAAGACAAATTTGCTTACTTTCTCCAAAGTTCTTTGTTATTTTTTTTTCAATTCATTATTAAAAAATTGTTGAGTTTATAGTTGCAATTAGAATGATGCGTGAAGTATAGAGGGCTTTCACTGCCAAAGAGCAACAAGAATTTCAGGGAGTAATTTTGTTTTCATTTTTAAGATTAATTAAAATTTCAAATAAATTATTAAGTCTCCTCCCTGATACTTTACTTAATGTAAATCAGAATTTCACACAATCAGTAAGTTAATTTTTTTTAATTGACAGGTTTAGTTTATTTAGGTTCCACATAAAGAAGCCACATATAGGTTTTATTTATATACAGGTTTGACCTATTCTATATTTATATAAATATATATATAAAAAACAAAGCTCTTTAATCATGTTGGACTTGGGTACACATTTACCTAATAGACCCCTTTTAAAAAAATGTTTTCTTATTATTTGTCACAATTGTTAAACAGATGGCTATTTACCATTTATTCCCTAAACACTGGTATAAAAAAAGACTGTGAATTTTATGTATGTATAAATTGATTTAAATAAATAAATATAACATTTATAATAATTAAATAAATACATATATATTGATATAATAATATTTAGTGGATTTACTATACTTTTAAAATTTCTGATAATTTTAGTTGATAATTTCTGATTTATCTTCTTTTGCAGAGATAAATTTTTGCCACTTAAATTAATTTTATCAGACTTTCCAAATTTTTGTATTCTATGTGATTTTATATAATTTGCTTTTTCCATGATTAATGATAATGTAGCTATTTTATATAAATGTATTTTACCTTCAAATATTTCATTGACCTTTATAGCATTTATTGACACAATAATTTACATTGGCCTATTATTTTTATTGAGATATGTTTATATTCATAGGTTGTTCTACATTGATGTATTCTCTCATATTAGAGGAGAATGCTCGAACCCCATTACTGATGTTTTATTATTAGTATAATATTTTATCATCTATCCAGTCTTAACTTCATTCTGTCCAGAAAATGTGAGGATGAGTTCATTTTAATTCATTGATTAGTTGGAAAAGAAGAATTCCTCATAAAAAACAAAAATCTCTTTCCTCTTTTTATTCAAGCTTGAAGATCCATATTCTCTGCTTTTCAAAAGCTACATACTCTGCTTTTCCCTCTGGCTCATTATAAAAGGACCTGTTCCTGAGGAATAATTGTTTTTAGCATCCCCTTAAACACATTTATAACTTTATTCAACTCCCAGATCTAGTATTATAAAACCCCCTTCTGTATAGAAAATCATTAATAAGGTACACACTTAATTTCACTTCTTTTTCTGACCCAGTTTCTCATTTAGTTCAGAACTTGGGTAAATAGAGGGGTGTAGGGCTTCCCTGGTGGCGCAGTGGTTGAGAGTCCGCCTGCCGATGCAGGGGACACGGGTTCATGCCCCGGTCCAGGAAGATCCCACATGCTGCGCAGCGGCTGGGCCCGTGAGCCATGGCTGCTGAGCCTGTGTGTCCGGAGCCTGTGCTCCGCAACGGGAGAAGCCACAACAGTGAGAGGCCCGCATACCACAAAAAAAAAAAAAAAAATAGAGGGGTGTAATTTATTGGCCTCCTTTAACACCAGCATTTTATCATTCTTAACTTAATTGTTTGTACTATAAATCCTATGAATTCTATTTCATCATATATGTAATATTCTAATTTTTTAGCTAAAAACAACAAAATGTTATGTATGTTAGAATCAAAATAGGAATTTTTTTGTTTCCTTACCTTTTGAAGTAATTTTATGGCCCTCACTGGTCATTCTTTGAAGATTTTCAAATGTAACTAAATTATTGTGTCTTCTTTGCAATCTTGGGTCAATTGAGATTGTTCTCAAATTATAATATAAACACTTTAGGGATCTGTAAGCAGGCACCGTCAATTTTCCACACCCACATGGAATGTATAAAATAGAAGAAGTGTACTACTGGTCCATTGTAGAAACATACTAGAATAATAAATTCAATCTAGTCTGACAAAGGTATTTAAATTAGTATTACAGATAATTGTTATAATTGTGGCTAATTTTTTTCCCCTATCAATAATAGTTATATTTCCCATGTTTAACGTCAATTTTGAAATTCAGGTTGGTTACAATTTTCACTGATTATAAATACTATTTTGATTTGGCATTTTTCATTCTTTCAAATTAAAGCAATGGAAACTAAAAATCAAAGCATTTTATGTGCTGAAATTATTCTAAAGTGTGCATACTGATGAAAATCACTGAAAGGCTTTACATTTTATGGGTATTCTACTCTGGGAGCACTTCAATAATTTTAAATTACTCTTCACTATACAAAGCAATTAAAATTTATTGGAAATGAAATCTGGAAGAGTTCAAATTCTGGGCAATGTTGTACATACTGCTTGAAAATTACTAAGAGCACTTTAGTGTTTTTTATAAGCACTTCATTTAAAGGTGATCAGAGCTTCAGTGTGGAATGATATTAGAAAGATTTCAAATTGCTGGAGTCACTCCAACTTCAATTCTAATTTGAAAAACGAAAGTTCTTTGATAAATAAACTAATTCGCTACTGTTTAACTTTTCAACTATTCATAGCATACACTTAAAATATGAAAATATATTTTGAAATATTTTTTGAAAGTCTTAATTTCCAGAACCTTCACAATTTATTTCAGGAAAATCAGTGAAGTCCACTGATTATAATTTGTAATGTCAGACTAAAGGCCAAGGGAAGTTCAGAGGAATTCTGATTCTATTAAAACTGTGCCACCAAATGATTTTACAATATTTACTATATGCTATATCAGTATATGCTACTACAAGAAAGTACATTATGCAAATAAACTAGTATTAATACAGTATGCTTTTATTATCAGTAGATACATTATTTCACTAAATAATAAACTGGATATATAAATTTTAAACAATACCTATTGTTTTGCAAGTGTGACTACTCTTAGGTTAAGAATTGGTAGCCTTAAGTATGAATAGAATTTTCAGGGAGAGATACAATCTTCAGAATAATGATATTTGCAAAAGTGATATTAAGGGCATGCTATCTAATGCTTTAACATCTTAGCAGTGTGTTTTCTCTCCCTGATGTAAATTCATGTTTACATACAAAACAGTATGCTGCATAGCCACTGTAACTAATGCATAGTTTTGTCTACAGATAATAAGAAGTAGCATTTAAAAATGGACCTACCTATGCACAATATCATCATGAACCTTAAAGAATAGTGGATTTGTTTCACCTTAGTGAAGTAGACCCTTAAGCACTTTGTCAGCATTTCAGAAGTGATGAATAAACTGGCTTGAAGTAATTCATGCATGCATTTTAATGATCAGAAGGGATTATAATTCCCCCTAGCCTACCTATAATTCCATAGGAACCTAACTCCTGAAACTGAACCTGTATTATCTGGTAGGCATCTTTATAAATGAATCTAGAAATGCTGTTCACAGTATTTGCCTCCAGTGGCATTCATCCTAATTGAATTGTAAATGAAGCATTCAGGATGTAAACCAACCTACAGCTTTCTTCACTACTGAAAGGCAGGGAAAAGCCTTCGATATATCCCCTTTCATTGTCAGTAACTCTAAAATGACATTGAGATTTGTCCATTCAGAGCTTCTCTTTTTTATGGGAAGAGCTCCATTTTAAATTGCCCATATCTTCAAGATGGTCACTAAAGTGTCCTTGAAACAAAAGAAACTTGAGAGTCATAAGTAAAAATGTTAACTATGTGATCTATTTACAAAACAACATCTAGTAGTGTATTAAAATATGGTAAGTAACCACAGGCTAAAGGCTTTGACTAAATTTGGAAGATGCAAGCACCTCTCAAAGTGTCTGGAGACATCAAAATGTATCTTGATTTTAATTCCTGGTGTACAGTCTAATTAACACGTTGTGAATATGTTAATCAAATTTACAGTGTTATTGAGAATCAGTTATGTTTCTAAAATACACATATTCCAAATGTTAAAGATCCAACTTGACATCAAATACTTGTGATAGGAAGAAAAAAATGAATAAATACTTTTCGACTTGATTGCTAAGAAATAATTGCCAAGATTTAACAAAAAGTGAGAAATAAGTAATTTATGAAATATTTACTGTAGTTTTTAGAAAAAGGAATCACCACTGTTATATTTTAGTGAACAGAAGATTCAATTCGATGGACAAGGGAGCATAGTTTAAGAAAAACTGATAGCACTAGACACTATTCCTAGAAATTTGAGGTTCCCTTATTTGCCTAACTGTGACTATGTGTGACTAGAATTGATTTTACACTATTGTTAAAACCTCATTCCATTTTGGCAAAGTCAGCAATTTGAATAATGAAGTTAACAAATGTAGAGACATCAAAGGGTCAGAGTTAATAAATAAAATCCCATGGAATTTAAAGAAAAAGTAAGAGAATTGAAAAAGTAAGAGAGGCATTCACATAGGTAGAGAAAATATTGTGAAGGTTCTTCTGCCTTCCAAATCTTCTATAGTAAGATCCTGGAAACAGTACAATATGCTCTAAAGTTATTTATGGACTAATGAGAAAGTATAGGGAAAAAAGAAAGACAAATAAAAAGTGTTATGGGTTAATTTCTATCCTTCTAAAATTCATATGTCAAGGTCCTAACCCCTTTTAGGGTTCAGTTCAGTATGCCTGCTTTTCAACTAAAAATTACAAGGCGTAATGAATGGTAAAGAACACAGTTTGAAGAGACTGAACAAACATCAGAACCAGAGTCAGATGTGTCAAGAATGGTGGGTTTAACAGACTGAGACCTAAAACAAAACAAAACATATGATTAATATGCTAAGGACTTTAATGGAAAAAGTAGACAACATGCAAGAACAGATGGGTAATATAAACACAGAATGGACATTCTAAGAAAGAAACAAAAAGAAATGCCAGCGTTCAAATACACTGAAAATAAATGATAATGTCTTTGATGGGAAAATGCCTTTGATGCCTTTTTAATAGACTAGAAATGACTAGGAAAATTTTTCTGAGCCTAAGGATATTTCAGTAAAAACTTCCAACACTGAAAAGTAATGACAAAACATACTAAAGAAAGAAAAGAACAGAATATATAAGAACTATAGAACAACCACAAAAGGTGAAATTGCACATAATAAGAACACCAGAAGAAAACAGAGAAAAAGGAACAGAAGAAATCTTTGGAACAATAATGACTCAGTGTTTCCTCAAATTAATTACACCAAACCACATGCAGGCATCTCAGAGAACACCAAGCAGGATAAATGTGAAAAAAAGAAAAAAAAAAACTTGAAAAAAGCCAGAGGGGGGACATCTATAAAGACGCAATGAGAAGAATGACATATGACTTCTCAAAAACCATGCAAGCAAGAAAAGAGTGGAGTGAAATATTTAAAGTATTGAGGAAAAAAAAACAACCTAAATTTATGTGCTCTTCAAAATTATGCTTCAAGACTGAAAGAGAAATATGAACTTCCCAAAACAAAAATTGAGAGAATTCCTTACCAGCAGACCTGCTTTGCAGGAAATGTTAAAAGAAGTTCTTTAGAGAGAATGAAGATAAGAGAGGTTAGAAGTTGAAATCTACATAAAGACAGGATGTGCATCAAAGTAGGAATAAGTGAAAATAAAATAAAAACTTCTATTTTTATTATTCTTAATCTAACTATAGAGAATTATTGGCTAAGTAAACATATATATTAGAATTCACCTTTAGACAAAACGATGTCATTTTCTTGCTGTTAGCATAGAGATTTTTAAAAACATTATTCATTTTAAAGGTTTACAGTTTTCATTTATTTTACATTATTTTTTTATTTAAAATAATCCATTATGACAAGACAGTGTTATTCCAATACACTATTTAAGAAACGAGCTTCAGAAACACCAAGAGGTATGTGTAAGTCGTAATATAAGTGGAGCTAAAATATGAAATTGAATCTGGATAACTTTGAAAGAATTACTTCCATTCTTATTGCCTCTCCGAAAGATAACTCTTGCTGATCTGTTGACAAGTTCTGAAAGACGTGTCACAAAGTGTAACAGTAAGTACAGTACAAAAACACATATACTTGAATGAAAGAAAGTTAAATATCATAGTAAAGACCTCTGAATTATTCTCTCTGATGTCTCCTTTATGGGGGAAAAATATTTCTCAAATAATGTTGAAGCATCGTGTGTAAACTGAGGACACGTTACAAAAGACATGACATGTTTCATGCACAAGCCTTGTTATGGTAATGTCAATAAAAAGCCCTAATGATAAACTGATAATCTGGAGTTAGAGATACAAAAGTATGTTGTATAAAGTAATGATAAGCCTTATTAGATGAGGACATGCCAAATTTTGGACATACCAAAAATGTGTTCAATTCAACTGCTCTTCTGTGACGGGTGCTGGGGACTCTAAACTTATACAGAGAACTACCTTTTACAAAGCTTTTCTTCCCAGATTTATTTGTTCTTTTGTTTTAGTTATCAACTTCCTGTAAATGCGTGAATCCACAGACTCTCAATTCTGATTAACTGGCATGTTCTATCTCTGTGCCATACCACATTATTTTGATTATCTAACTTTATAATAAAGTGTAATATCTAGTAGATCAAGCACCTTCCCATTCTGTCCCAATACTTTCTTGCTAATCATGGCTCCGTTAATATTCTGTTTAAATGTTTCAACCACCTTGTAAGTTTCAAGGGTAAGCTTAAAGATAATTACTAAAGTTGTCAAATTTATAGATTTAATTGGGTATGTTGAAAATTTTATGGCAACTTATGATTTATATAAATGCTTTATCTCTCAAATAATTCTTAATTTTCCTCAATACATTTTACAATTTTTAAGTATGACTTTCATAACATTTATTAGATGCATGTCTATGTCCCTTATAAAAATTTGTTGCTATACTCTACTAAGCTTTTTAAATAAAATTACATTTTCTAATTGGTTCATGGTAAATACAAAACTTATTGACTTTTGTATGTTATGCTCTATCCAGCAACATAACAGCATTCTGTTAGAATGCTAATTTGTTTATTTCTTAAGGGTTTTATGGAGAAGAATCATATTATCTACCTACGAATCATAATAATATTTTCCTTATATTGAAGTAATTCATTTTTTCCTTAAGATATTGTGTTATTTGGCCAGGAATGTAATATATATGTTCACATTATTTTATATATTTCATATATTTTTAAATTTTAAAATAGCATATATTCATCTTAGCAAACAGATCATGTTTTTGGTCATAAAGAAAACTGAAAATCCTCCCTCATGAGAAACCGTATGAGCACAACTTATGATGATGTTTGTATTTCTAAAATGTTCTTAAATATGTTATGAGGATGATCTCATGTTAAGTACTATTAACAAGGACACAGACACACAAAGAGGTGATGAATATATTTAGTGCCTTGAGGGGGCGATGGTTTCACAGGTATGTACATATGTCCAAACTCATCAAAATGTATACATAAACTATATGCAAGATTTTTGTATATGAATTATACCTCAATAAAATTAAAGAAGATTGATTAAAAAATATTATTATCCAAAAGAACTTTTAAAAACCAAAGCATTATAAGAAAATATTATGTACTACTTAATGCCAATAAACCCCAAATTCTCATTATTTTCTTATACTGGAAATTACAAAAATTAACAGGAAAAATTATTAGATAAAGTAAGTAATAAAATGAACAAATAATATGATCACACTCAAAATTTTAAGAGTTCTAAAACTAGAGTTTAACTAAATTATCTCAAACTTCCAATAAATAGAAATTACAGAGGAATATATTTTTTAAAAAGAGTAGTGTCAAAATACCAAGGTTACTACATACACAAAAAGGTAAAAACTACAGACTGATCTCCTAGGAAAAATTTAGATAACAGCAAAACAGATTACTAAAATGTTAGTTCAATTATGTATTTTAGCCAATAGAGTTTATTCCAGGAATAAAGTAATAAAACTTTACTTGATGTAATGAACTGAACTATAAATTACTAATAAATATGGACCAAAAGAGACACATTTAGAATTATTTTAATGTAAGTTATTATTCCTTTAAAATGATGAAAAAAATCAACTCAATATTAAATTTAGTTAGAAATTTTCATAAGTTGGTTATCTATTCACAAGTTGATCTATCAACCTATCTAAATATCTATAAATTTCATATAAGAAATAACTAAAAACTATAACTTCTTTCCAAATTATAATTATACTTTTATCTTGCTCAATATCAGACATAATATTTTTTAGGTCTGCACAAAGTCATTTTAGAATTAAAACAGGAAAATCAAGCCATTTAAATATTTGATAAAAAAGATTAGGAAAGTAAAACACAAAAATAATAACAATCAAGACACCCACACATACATACACACACACCTAAACAGATTATCAGCCATAACTGGACCTCTGAATAAATACACTAATGTATTTTCTAGCAGAAAGGAAGCTCATCTATTGAAAGACCTTAGGAGAATATTAAGGATAAGTAATGACATAAATACAGAACCTATGAGGTGTGACTTCCTGGATAAAGACACATAAGCTATTAAAAAAAATTCTGGAATTTGAAGTAGAGATGTTCTGAACTGCTTCAGAATCGGAAGCAAGATGGCGGAGTAGGACGTGCTCTCACTCCCTCTTGTGGGAACACCAGAATCACAACTAGCTGCTGGACAATCATCGACAGGAAGACACTGGAACTCACCAAAAAAGATACCCCACATCCAAAGACAAAGGAGAAGCCACAATGAGATGGTAGGAGGGGCGCAATCACAGTAAAATCAAATCCCATAACTGCTGGGTGGGTGACTCACAAACTGCAGAACACTTATACCACAGAAGTCCAACCACTGGAGTGAAGGTTCTGAGCCCCATGTCAAGCTTCCCAACCTGGGGGTCCGGCAACGGGAGGAAGAATTTCTAGAGAATCAGACTTTGAAGGCTAGTGGGATTTGATTACAGGACTTTGACAGGGCTGGGGGAAACAGAAACTCCACTGCTGGAGTGCACAGAAAAAGTAGTATGCGCATTTGGACCTAGGGGAAGGAGCAGTGACCCAAGGAGAGACTGAACCAGACCTACCTGCTAGTGTTGGAAGGTCATGGGTTTCTCTAAATTATTTATACTTTATTAAAAATGTATATTGCAAAGAAACAGAATAAGATAACTGTGCTATAAGTTTCCACTCTAGGTAGACTGTGTTCAGAAAAAGAAAAAAACATGTGCCCAAGTAAGACTAGATAATTTTGATGTTATTTAAAATTAAATTAATATAGAGATAACATAAGCAATTCACACTCTGTAATTTCACAATCTTGGAAGAATCTGTCACATAATGCAAAATATCTCTTAATTTTGTCATAAGACATAACTAATATTTATTAACCAGTGTCTTTTTCAGAGGCACACAAAAAAAGGCAAACTAGTATCTAAGGAGCACCAGAGAAAATGAGTCTTCAATCTAGTTTTAAAACAGAGTATTCTGCGTTCCAAAGTGTCATGCCATAGTCAGTTACCTAATGCTTCCCATGGTGCTGATAGATTCCTACTGATAATATCTGGATATCATGACACTTTGTCAACTAATGGCTTGAAGCATATTTATCACATTAGATACTAGTTGTGTCAAAAAGCTGAGAATATCAGAGAAGCATTTTCAGTAGTTACATTGGAAATAGCACTTTATTACATCACCCAGCACTACATCTCTTTCACTATTTCTACTCCTGTAGATCTTCAATAGCAGAGAAATAGACTCAAGGAATTAGTATTGATTCTCGGATACAAGCATCACGTTGTTGTCATGAACCACAGCTACAATTGTGTTCTCATTAGAAATGATACAGCAAAGCTCCTCACATCACAACACAGGCAACAGTGTCTTTCTCTGCTCACATGCAAAGCCATCAGAGAAGGATGCAGTCAATAAAAGCTTTATATCTTGTCTGTATGCCAATTGCAAATTGGATATGGACTAGAAAATTGGCCAAAGTGTTTGTTAGCCCATATGACCTGTGCCCAAATTGTCAGATTGCTACATTTATCTCGAGCCATCTGCATTGAATTTGTCCTGCTCCTTTTTTCCCCCTCACTCCAGAAATCAAATAGGTTATCCTAAGTAGTTGTACAGTGCCATGTGAGCTGATTTGGATAAAACCATATGATTCTACTATAGGAATAATATTATAATGAATGCAATAAGTTTCAACAGAAAATAGATTCTTATACCAAAATACTGTAAACAAAATAATTCACATTTCTCCCATTTGCACATACAAATAAATAAAAAAGAACAACTGTTCCTAGTGATTACTAAGTTTTGTAAACTTCCTCATATAGATGTGTCCAAGAACTTTCGATTACGTACAGACTATTTGCAGATGCAAAATTACTATCTTAAATGAATGCAAATACTGTTTCCATGTTTCAATGAGATATACATTGACATGTCTAATAAAACCATAACCCAAGTCAAAGGGAGCTTATTTTTCAAAATTAACTATATTTTCAAAACCTGAAGTTAGAGGTTTACTTCTCTAATATCTCTGACTACTAATGTTCTAAAAATTCCACCTCTGACCAGGAAAATATTTCAGAGGTCTCTCTTAGCACAGGTTGATTTTTGGGTGAAATGAACATGATCACAGTTAGCCTGTCAATAAAAGCAAATAAACACTTTGGAATAACTCTGTGCTGAAAATTGTGAGTGGCAGTGCTGTTACTGAAAACAAAATAATGTGAAATCTGATTTCACTTGCGTGTCAAATGTTTCTATATTTATAACACAATATATTTTTTTCTAAGCCAATTTAAAATATTTTGGATTTCATTATATTAGAACTTCCTTATTTTTCACACCCCTAGTATCTTCGAAAGAAACAAATAATTCAGTTGGAGGTTGGAGTATGCATTTTAAAATGGTAGTTTGAAATGAAAAGTGAGATGTGTATTTCATTTAATTAATGGTAAATGTCCAAATACCATGTTATTTGAATTACTGTATGATAATTTTTTTAAAAATTATGTATTGGAATTAAAGAGATATGTAATGAGATAATAGGCTGTTAAAAATCTCGGTTTTCTCACTTTAACTTAACTTTTAACTTTCTGTTATCTGCTTTTTTAACTACCTCTAATGGTAGACTAAGCATGAATAATTTTCCTTCATGATAGTTTCACTTAGTTTAAGGAGTGGTTCCACAACTTCTTCATTTCTCTATGTCTTATCAAAAGAAAAAATAACCTTATTATATATATATTTTAAAAGCTAATTAAATATTTTATATTTCTGAATAGTTAAAATGATGCACAAATGAATTTTTTTCTTTTTTAATAATTTCAATATATGTTTCCAAAAGAGAAAGCAGGCAAAAAAAGAGAAAGGAATCAAAACTCTCATGTATTTAAGTCTCCCATGTTAGCAAAATCTTTTCAGATGAATAAAGTAATTTGATTTTTACAGACATGACCTAATAATGAATATTGAAATAAGATGAAAAATGGAAATGAACAGATTTTCTACAAAACATTTTATAACAAATGTTTTCCCTCTTGGGGGAAAAAAGAGAAGAGTTCTATATTTCCTAAAGACTTTTTTTCTTAATTATTTACCTGAAATATTTATTTCATTAGATAGAAGAGATTATTTGATCATAATACATCTTGATGCCTCCACTGAGGTAAGCATAAATAATAATTTGTTTCTTTGAACTCAAAAAGTGAATCCCTCTATGAACTAAATCAGTTCTTCCTAGTAGATTACTGTAAATTATTTCTAATTGTGTGTACCTATCGAGTCATAAGGCAATAACTCAGGGAAGATGATGGTGTTAAAAACTCTTACTATATATATTACAAACATTTTCAGGATTCGTGGTTTGGCATAAAAAATAAAATTTTACTAAAAATATTACTTCTTCCTATCAGCTTTTTAATTATAATACCAGTGAAAAAAAGAATGTTAATCCGGCTTACTTACTCAGGACACACACTTCCCCACAATCCTGCAGCCCCGCTGAACTTACTTAAGTACCTTCAATATTATCTTTTCTATTTTCTATTTACTTGCTCTCTGTTGCCACCCCTAGGAGAATGTAAGCTTCTAGAAGGTAGACAGATTTTTTTTCATCATTTTATTACTATCACCTTGCTAGGTGCCTAGGACACAGTGGACAGCCAATAATGTGTTACTACATTTTTTAAAATGAATAAATAATGAACGAGTATATGAGACCAGCCTCTGACAGCCCTTATGACTGGCTAAGAAATTTAACAAGACTGCTCAGCAAACATAAAATTAAGGGCCCAAAAATGTAGATTTGGAGAAGAAGAGATGTTTGGTTCTGTAATAAAGGTATACTCCTCAATTTAGTATTGCAAAGAGATCCATGAATTAGGAATTATAAGCTATTTTCTTAGTCCTTTATAAAGCATATTTTTTATCCTATTTCTCTGTTACTGTGATACTTGCTCCTATTAGGTAAAAACTTGATGGACAAGGGATCTAAGTGTTTTTACCTCAATACCTCCCTCTGCAATCCTCAATCCTTATAATGAACTCTAAGGATTTTAGATGGTGACAGAAGGAGTCTCCCTTAATAGATTTTAAACATTGTATAATTTGTTCTGCGACTACACATTATTTTAAACCTCAGGTCCTGTTCTTGGGTAATAAAGGGGATTGTTTTTTCTTTCTGATTTTGAGACACAACCAATGCTGAAAGATTGCTTGGGTAATGGTAAAATGCCATTACCCCCCACATGAATGGTCATTGGAAGAACTCCCTGATGCTGGAAAGTTTCACTGAGTGTTTTATGTCCCCTCTCATAATCAATGTAAATCATTATCTTTCTTTCTCTTAAAAGAATACAACTGGCTCATATTAGTGAACCAGTGATGTATCAGGCCTTAAAATGTCATATGGCGAAAAATAAGCCTGAAGGTCCCCTGCTAAAAAAAAAATACCAAATCTCAAAGGTCTGTGTCAGGCAAAATTGTAAGGTAAAATTAAAGTATTTGCAGTGTTCTAATGTGGAACAAACTGAGACCCTATGTTCAACATATGCATGCATAAACTAAACAACTTCATGCATGAGGTAAAACAAAAATCTAACGGTAAAGAGCTATTCATTCAGTCATTCAACTCACACGTTTTACCGGATGCCCCTTGTGTACAAGATACACTTTAGAGCACAGAGAAAGTTGATCAAGAGATATACATTTTTACCTGTCTTCAAACTTACGCTCAAGCTGAAGAGACAGACACTTAATAGAAGGAAAACAATCAGGTGTTTTTCATGCAGTCATTAGCTATGTTGAAACTAAAAACATGGGATACGGTAACTGCATGGTCAAAGAAGACTTCTCTTGGGTGGTGATATTTATCAGAGATGAACATAACAAAAAAGAGTTACCTATGAAAACATGTTGGGGAGGAAAATTCCCAGATAAGATTACAGCCAGTGCACAGATCCTACAGCAAGAATGAGTCTGTCTTTTCCTGGAAGAGAAAGGAGAGAGGATGATAGATTCACTAGTGAGTGAAAAGAAGGGGAGTAGAAAATAAGTCTGGAAAAATAGGAAGCCAATGGCTCTTTGTAAGACAGGAGCACTTCTAATAAAGATTTCAATGAGTCTATCTGCTCAATCCTGCCTAGAGTGAGACACTATATTAAACTTTCTTCATCTCTTATTTCAAGAAAAGCAAGAATTTCTGAGAGAATCTGGCCAGGGGAATATGCAGTACTAGCTCAAGAAGCAAGAGTGAGAAAATACATAGAGCCAATTTTGCTTATTTATAGCATCTCTGAGACAAGTAAGTGACTGGGGACCAAGCTGATGGTAAAATAAAGAGTCAGTCTGAGGTGGAACACCTGCGGTATCCAGAGCTTTTCTATATAGGAAGAAACACAAGCTGGCAGGAATTTTGACATCCTTAAAAGCTATGTTATTCCATAATTTGAGGTAAAACTGTGGAGAATGGGACTTGATATTCTTATGTTTTGTTTGGCTGATGAGTGTAAAATTAAAAAGTATGTGTTTTAAGAGTTTGAATTTCAGAACTTTTCAGTTCTAACAGCCTACAAGATTGGATAAAATTCCCCTATGTTATTTAGTTATAAAGGAAACCAGAATATGTCACCCCAAAATTTGCCTCTTTGACACAAAACTTATTTTTAGCTGAAGGACTACTGTATGATATCACTTACATGTGGAATCTAAAAAATAATACAAATGAATGTATATGCAAAACAGAAATAGTCTCACAGACATAGAAAACAAACTTGTGATTACCAACGGGGAGGGAAGGAGGAAAGGAAAGATTAGGGGCATGGGATTAACAGATATGAACTACTATACATAAAATAGATAAGCAACAAGGATAGACCGTATAGCACAGGGAATTATAACCATTATCTTATAATAACCCATAATGGAGTATAATCTGCAAAAATACTCAATTATCATGCTATATACCTGAAACTAACACAATATTGTAAATCAACTATACTTCCATAAAAAAGGTTAAAAAAAAGAAACAGTAAATGCAGAAAGGCAGGAAATAAATTCTCTTGCTGGAGACAGACTCTTATCAGTCCAGAGATAGTACCAGAGGAACTTAAAAAAAAAAACCTTGCTAAACTACCCTTGTCTTTCTAGTTACTTCTTCATCATTTACTACCCCTAGTCCAAACTTCTTTGTCTTGTCAATTCTTCACAAATTTATTGTTTCTTTGTCTGAGAGGTAAAAAAAAGTTCCTCATCTGGTCATTTCTTCAAGTCTCCATTCTCTTGTGATACATATGTAAAAATTTAATAAGATGTGTATGCTCTTCTCCTGTTAATCTGTCTTTGTCAGATTATTGTTCAGATCAAGCCAAGGATTCTAAGAGAGCTGAGGAAAACTCTTTTCTCCCCTACAGTTACAAGGCCCTTTTATTGAACTGAGTACAGAACTTAACTGAGCCCTTTTGCAATCTCATGAAGGGGCCAGTCCATGGAAACACTAAAGTTAAACTGAATGCCAGTGAGGGAGACACATTTCCCCATGGTTCTTACATTAGTTCCCGAATAATTTGAGACAAGAAAGAAAAACCTGTGATTTTTCTATAGATCTAAATCAAAATTCAGTAAAATGCTCTATATTTCCACTATTCCTGACTGAAATTCATGGAAAGCAGTGTAGCAATGTATTAATATATTAAAAGGTAGTCTGTAGCCAGATTGGCTGAGAAGCAAACAAGAATCGCCATTTACTTTCAGTTTAAACTAGAACTTCAGCTTTCACCTCGTGAAAGGAACAGGGTGAATTAAATGAGTTGTTATATCTAAAATATTTGGGCCATCTTCTATTACATAAAATATGCTAAAATATCAGCTTTGAAAATAGCATTAATATGAAAAAGATCACCAAGTGCGTTAGAACACGATGTGGAAATATCAAAGTAGGATTCCAATGGCCTCCAATCTACAAGAAGAAATTAAGTTATTCAAGGGTGTGGAGACTGAGAAAAGGTTTTGTAAGAAGATATCTTTGGTGAGGCACTGGGCTATAATTCCCAACCTATTCAAGGAGAAGGGAGTGATCTCCTGTAATAAAGCACCACCCTCCTTTCAGATTTAGTGAGTGGGGCTTCAAAGAAGACCACTGGAAAGATTCACCCATGTACCTAAAATTGGGGACATGTCTATCTCCCTTGAAATTCAGAAGAACACTGTTTGGAGTGGTATTTGATACACAACTGGTATCTTACCAAGAGACAATCTAAAGTTGCCTATGATAGTGGTATATAAAGGGCTTACTATAGGGGCTGGACCATGCACATTTGTGAGAGTTGGTTAAGCAGTCTATATAATACTGTTGTTTTGAGATTGTGTTGGGCCTGGAGAAGAACAAACTGTAACCGGTGAGGATAAGTTTAATCTTTATATCTCTCTCATAACTTCTAATTTCTCTGGTGCAGACAAACTATAGGATAAACTGGAGCCCTTCCTTAAAGAACTGCAAATGTACCTGGCTCAGGATTTAACTGTTGAAGGAAAACATCTACTGGATGCTAAAGGAGCTGCAATCTGAGATTCTGGCCCAAGCCAACAAGGTGAGCTTCTAGATTGGGGACAGTACATGCAAGCTGCAACCACGTCTGGCCTTACTCCACCCTTTGCAGCATGATAATGGATGCTATTTCACCTCTGTCATCCAAATGTCAAGAGAATTTCTTTTGCAGTCAACCCAAACATTGAACCATACAGGCAAGAATATTTTTGAAAATCTAATTTCAGGTTTGTTAAACTGATCCAGCACAAAGTCACTGTAGGGTACATTAGAAAATAAACTTCCTTCTGATGGTTGGTGACAGTGTTTGCATCTTAGGGTATTATCACCTTTCTCATTTGCTTTGGTTTTTAGTGAAATTTTTCTACTGAGAAAAGGAATATACAGAGCTAGAGGGATACTTACCACACTCCATTCTCTAAAAGCAGATGAATCCATTTGAGCCATGTCCTATTTGAAAAATTGCAGAAGTCACTCTTCAAATGCAAATTGATGTCTTAATTATGAGATTGGACACATGAAATTACCAAATTGATGCTGTGTGTTTGAACCTCAATATGACTATTATTATATGACATTATGATTACGTGACAGTAATAAAAAATTCATGGGAATGTCCAAATTTTTCATTAAGCTGCAGTGAAGTTATCATTCCCTCCTGAAAAAATTTTAGAGGCAGTATAAAGACAAAAAGAAAGTTTCTCCTTGATTAGATTTTAATAATCATGTGTGTTTAATGCAAACATTTTATACCATATAAGAATTAAATCATGTTAATATTTTAATTTCTAAAGATATGTACCCATATTTATTTTATAAATAACCATTCCAGGCTTCCAAATAATTTTAGAATAAATATTCAGAATTCAGAATAAAGTGCCATTGCTTGCCTTATTTTAACCATTGTTGTAGAGCCCTAGTACACTGGGCAGGTCAGTAGAGGGGTTTTCAGAACCTATAGATTACCTATTGCTGACAGGGGACTATTTAAAATTCCACCTTCCATTCTGAACTTCCTTAGCTGACGTTATTACTGTATCTGCAATCAGTGAATTTCAGATAACAATTCTTACGGTAAAAAATGATGACAAAATAGGACTTACTTTTCTAATACCTGGTTTATCAAGAATTGCTGGGTATTTTAAAAATATTTTAAGTTAATTGAAGATTACTAAAACATCTAAAGCCTCATGCAATTTAAAACATAGATAGCTTTTGTATTAACACATTGTAAAACATACCTCCAATAAAGTTCTGAGGTAAGAGCTGTTATTTTGTCAATGAAGAATTGATTCTGGAATAAAATTACTTGATATTATTTGATAATTGAACCTGGAGAATTATGTTGTGGATGTTCAACTAATTGCTAGGAAATGTCTTTTTTTCCCAAATCCACATGCCAAGTTCAACTGCCCTGATTTTTTTTAAATCCCCAGATCTCTCTTTCATTGAGATCCAACAGTCTCTCCTCCTCATAGTAGATATTAAAACCTACATTGAATAAAATGCTCATGAATAACTTTGGAGCCTGCCTATTTAGGTTCACTCTTAGTGCCATCATTAGAAGCTGTGCCAGTTCAATTAAGAATTTAACCTCTCTGTAAAACCTAAGAAAGCCAAACTCATAGAAAAAGAGGATAGAATGTAGGTTTTCAGGGGCTGGGAGGCGAACAAGATAGGGGATGTTGGTCAAAGTGTACAAACTTCTAGTTATTGAGTAAGTTCTGGGGACCTTATTTTTTTAAAAAAGGAATGGATTTTTAAAAAACTATAATAAAATTTTCTGTTCATCAAAAAATAAATAAATGCTCATGAGATATTAAAAGGAAATGCTGAATGATGCAATCTTTTCTTCATTAATATAGTCTCCTTTGAAACTGTTTAGAAGTACTAATTTATCCCATTCTTTAAAAAATACAAATCTTTACTCTGCTAAATTTGTACTTATTCTTTTATTGGATAATTAATCTATGATAACACAAGGGTCTGGGTTGTCAAATAAAACTCAACGTAAATAACAGATTTTACCCAGCACCAAATTCGAATTGATTCAAGAAATCAAAGGATTTCTTGCAGGCTCTGCATGCCAACACTACTTGAAAATGAAACTTTTTTTTTCTTTTTTTCTGAGAAGTCTAAGCCCATCAGAGAAAAGTCCATAAGATGCCTTTTCCTTCTACAATAGGATGAATTGGGTTTTGGATATAACTGACAAGTTTCTTTTCATCAAAACACGTGGGATCAATAGGGAGCCATTTCAGTTATGAAGCATCTCTGCTTTATAACACGTTTGCTAAGAGTCTGCATGACTAGCCCTCATGACTAGCTATGTCCCCTGTAATTCCAATTTCACATATATTGAAATGAGCAAGTTTGACAGACTTCGTATATCGTGCTAAAAACATTTTAAAGATAAGCATTTTTCACTCCTTAACACCATTAGTGGGTTTACCAGGAGGTCTTTTTAATAGCACGTTTTCAAGTATATTTGATTAAGACCTTTCATTTATCCAAGGAATTCCATAGTGCAAATATTTGTCACCTCTTTGCTTAAATGAAAATTTGATGATCTCTTGCACATATTCTACATGAACATCAGGCATGCTTAAACAAACTTCTTCCATTATAGACCTTATTTATTTGTTTATTTTATTGTGGTAGAATACACATAAGGTAAAATTTATCATTTTAATCATTTTTAAGTGTACAGTTCAGTGGCATTAAGTATTTTCACATTGTTGTGCAGTCATTACCACTATCTACCTCCAGAACTCTTCTCATCCTGCAAAGCTGAAACCCTATATACATTAAGCAATAACTCCCCAGTGTTCCCACAACCTCCACACCCAGCCTATTCTACATTCTGTCTCTATGATTTGTCTATACTAGGTACTTCAAATAAGTGGAATCATATAATACTAGTCCTTTCATGTCTGGCTTATTTCACTTAGCATTATGTCCTCAACGTTCAACCATGTTGTAGCATGTGTCAGGACGGCATTCCTTTTAAAGAATCAATAATGTTCATTGTAAGTATATACCACATTTTGTTTATTTATTCATATGTCTATGGACATATGAGTTGCTTACACCTTTTGACTATTTTGAATAATGCTGCTATGAATTTGAGTGTACACATGTCTGTTCAAGTCCCTGTTTTCAATTCTTTTGAGTACATACCCAGAAGTGGAACTGATGGATCACATTGTGATTTTATGTTTAATTTTTTTGAGGAACCATCATACTGTTTTCCACAGTTGGCTACACCGTTCTATATTCCCATCAGCAGTGCAAAGGCTCCAATTTCTCCACATTCTTGCCAACATCTGTTAGTTTCTTGTTTTGTTTTGTTTTGGTTTTTTTCTTGATAGTTGCCATTCTAATGGATGTGAAGTGGTATCTCCATGTGGTTTTGATTTGCAATTTCCTAAGCTTAGTGATGTTGAACATCTTTTCATTTGCTTATTGGCCATTCATACATCTTCTTTGGAAAAATGTCTATTCAAGTCCTTTACACATTTGTTCAGAGTTTTTTTTATTGTTGAGCTGCAGGAGTTCTTTACATATTCTTGACATTAACCCATCATCAGAGGTATGATTTGTGACTATTTTCTCTAATAGGTTGCCTTTTTCTTTGATGCACAGAAGTTTTAAATTTTGATGTAGTCTAATTTCTCTATTGTTTCTTTTGGTTCCTGTGTTTTTGATGTCACACCCAAAAAGTCATTGCCAAACCCAGTGTCATGAAGCTTTTAGACCACATTTTGGATATATTACCAAGGAGTAGCATATTTGTTTGTATATAATGTAATGTGGTATTCTGGATGGATTCTTGGAACAGAAAAAGAACAACTGTGGAGAAAATAGTGAAATCCAAATAAAGTCTGGATTTCTGTCAGTAGCAATATACCAAAGTTGGTTTCTTTGTTGTTGTGCATAATGATAATGCTAGATATCAAAAACAGGGGAAAACGGGTGAAGGGTATATCAGAACTCTCTATTATCTTTGCAACTTTTCTGTAAATCTTAACTATACTAGAACAAAAAGTTTACTTTTTAAAAACTGTACATATATACTTATATTTATGTATAGATAATCATAAAAAGATCAACTATTTTAAACTAAAATTATTATTAATTTTGGCAGAGGTTTCCTCACTATAGTCTGTTTAAAAATATCAGTCCATATAACTAGTTATCTCAATTGATTAGGTTGGCATAGAGTATATAAATGATTTATCTTATAGACTATATAAGTAATATTGTTTAAAGCTAGACATTCTATAATATATTACTGAAAATCTGTTTTGAATGAGGAACATTTGGACCGAAAATTAACTTGAATCTTTTTTTCCTTATACTAACTATAAAATTACTAGGGCTTTGCAATATGCATTAAAATTTTTGTGGCTTACATGGCTGAATGCTTGCTTGCTCAAGCAGATCAAAGGGAATATATTCTGGGAAGTCTTTTAAGCAGAGGGAGAATTAACTCCCTTACAGGCACATACATCTGTTAAACAACTGCACTTTCACAGAATATCAATTTTACCTTCACCAATTTCAGTTTTATAATTCATTCAAAGATGTTTAACTATCTTCAAGTAATACTATGGTATAGGTTCACCAAGCCCTAAAGCTAACTGTGCATCATTTCCTAAAACAAATACTGATTAATCAAACTCTAATAAGTAAACTCAGGACATATATATAGTATACCAGAGTTTGCATAACAAACAAAGGAATAAGATTATCTAGCACTAAATTAAAAATAGAAGAACGTGGGTGTTGCTGAAAGTTCAATGGTGGGGGAAAAAAATGCTACTCAGAAAGGAATGGTTGAATGACATACCATTTCCCCGCACTTATATATATACTAGTATGCTGCTGGTCTATGTCAGACCAGGAGAGAAATACTTATGCAAGATGATTAAATTGTACAGCTCACCCCTATACATGCACATTACTTGCCTCCCAGGTATCCTTTTTTTCTGAATGCATTTGATGCTGTAACGTTAACAATGAAAGTAATCACTGTATGTAAAGTTAACCACTGCGTATTTCATAAGAATTTTATCAAAGATATTTGTAGTGCTGTCAGTCAGTATATTGTTTATGAATATTTGTACTTTCGCATTGTCTCTGTATTTATCTAATGGTTATTACGATTGTATAGCTAAGCAGGTTTGTTTTTGTTGTTGTTTTGCAGCAACATAGCATAAAGCTAAATTTTAGCCCATACTCTATGCATTTCAATTTTCTTCCAATCTCTGGTTTATATCTAAGCCTTGCCTTTTCAACTTATTTCCTCTCAGTTTTAGTTTTTGTTATCTTGTGTTGTGTTTATTTTCCTGCTTAAGAATAACCCTAGGCTCAGTCTGAATCTTTTTTAAGGGAAATGCAGATTTTTAATTAAGCTTAAACAATGTAAACTCTAGAGATCCAACATTTTCCCTGCTGGTGAAAGCATGTTTTTCCACATAGTTGTTGTGTAGGCTTCTGTTATCTAAATAAATCAAGAAGGCTATAAAGGTTGGCAAAATGCGTATGTAAGTAGAATTATTTGAGGTACAAAAATCACTCAAAGATGTCAATGTTGTTCTTTTTTAAAGTGGCACCTTTTAACTCTTGGATGAGAGGTTACAATTTTAAGGCTTTCTAAGCAAATGGAGTCTAATAAATTTAAATATTGCCTCTTAATCCAGAGGCAAATTTTCGGAGTGTAGAGACAAAAACAGAAATATCTCTCTTTTGATAAACTTTGGTCCTAGAGTTAGCATAAATCTAGAGCTAGAAATAGGAGCCCTCTTAAAGGCAGAAATCATGGCTCTGACAGAATTGAGCTTTTAATAAACTGATCAAAAGTGGCTGGCCTTACAGTGTAATTATTTTGTTTTTATTTGTTTTGTTGTCACTTTGTGTATGTTGTGTGTGTTTATTCTGAGGTTGATATGTAAGAGCATGACTCGATAGCTTCAAAAATCCCTAGGATGATCTAAAACTTGATTGCAAGAACAGATTTGATTTTTTACCAGTGTTCTATGTTCTAATGTACTACCTCTTGATGTCAGAAAGAGAGATTCATTTCAGATTGATCATTTCTATTGTTGGGTCTTGTGCAGAAAGGGGAGAAATTCTCAGATATTTATTTTATTAATCCTTTGACTTTTTATCTTTCAAAGGTCTTTGTTATTTATGTTGGTTCTATCAATCTTTCTATGATGTATTCATTTAAAAATACTCAAAATGAATGAAATGTCCTAACCTAGCACACTGCAGGGATTTGAAAGAGCTTCTCAACATTTCATTAAAATCTCCTACTACATACTTATATATCTGAAACATTTATAATTTAAAATAATAAAAGAATACCAATCTTAGCCATAAAGACTACAAATTCTGGGACAATCTGGAAAGGTTTAAAATTCTTTCTAGATTAAAAAAATGTGGTATGAAAGAAAATACATTTCACTGTAATTCAGAAATCATAACTAATATTGATCAGATTAGTTAGAAAAGTCTTCATGAATGGAAGGGCCCAGTCTGGTCCTAGTAAGATAACCTTTGCATAGTTGGGGAAAAAAAAAGAAAAGAAAAGGAGACTAATTTATATCAGGAAGAAAAGAGTTTAAAAACTGTGGACACTATAGGAGATACTAAGTAAACTGCCTGATTAGGGTAGAAGGTACCAGGTATGTGAGCTAACTAAACGTAAAACTTCATGCTAACAGACACTGCATGAAAAGTTCATAAAGCTCACTATGTAGATTTTGACCCCAGGCTCCTCTCAGTCCTTCAGAATGTATGTCAACATAAAAGAAGCAAGAATATTAACTTCATATAGATTTCTTCAGGTCAGCTGACGCAGAGTAAGAATAACATTACACGTTCTCTCCTGAGAAGCACAGTATTTAACTATTCATGCCATACTCAGTGTTAAATGTCAGGGTTGGAGAGAATACAAATATACAAAAATTTGATTGAAGAGGTATTAAATTCCTATTTGGTGATTTAATCTGATTTTATTTTAATTGCCTATTTTCTTTCTTCTGCAGATCACTGAGAGAAATAGGTGATATTGGTAATGAGTAAGAATCTACAGTGATAATCAAAACGAAAACTTCAATGTTCTCTCTCTCCTAAGGTTTCCTGGTTTCTTCCTTCCCACTAACAGTGATCTGGGTATGTTTCTTTGGGCTGCTATTTTATCTGCCAAAAGTTATTTTTTTCTTATCTATTTATTCTATATTCCTCTTAGTAAACCCTATGGGACATAGCTGGCCCCCATTATTCAGTAGTTCTTTAATCTTGGAATATGCACTATTAACAGTCTTTTGTTTTCCCATTTGGAGTTTAGCCTCAGCTCTGGAAAACCAGGAAATAACCCATTCAGTAGTCTATAAAAACAAACACATGGGAGATGAAACACAGAAATTTAAATGCAATGATGGTAAGAAATACATTCACTTATTTTTGCTAAAACACTGAGTTGCGAAGATCACCTGGACAATTTTCTGAAATAATATCCTACAACAATGAACACTGCTTTATTGACATAAAATCCCTTAATCTAAAAAAAAAAGTCTTGTATTTTTCTTTTATAGCACTTAAAATTTTTAATTGAAATTGGACAAAGATTTGTACATTTGTTTGTCTTAGGATATGTCTCACCTAATAAATTATGAGATTAGATGCTAAGTATGATTTGTTTGCTGCTCTGTCATAAAAACAAATACAAAGGCTTACCTTAGGCACAACCAACACTTGTTGAATTCAAGAATAAAGGAGTGAATGAATGATTTGCCATCACATAGCTTAAGGTCTGGTGCAGGAAGTAGATGAATGACCAGACAAGCAACAATTCTGTGTTATACATGTATATACATCGAAAATAGTTCTGTGGGAGCAGAAGAGAGGGACAACTCATGCACATTAACAGAATAAAGAATATTATTGTTAGTAATACAGATGAAACAGGAGTGTGCTTGTGAAGACAGGTGTATTCTAGGTCAGAGGAGATCTTTGCAAAATCCCTTAGGAGCTCATTTAAAGCATTTTCTAGGAACTGAGCATTGACAAAGAGAGTCAGAAAAGGACGTTAAAAAATAAACAGGATGTAGGATATCAAGGCAACTTTCTATACAGTCTTTTCTTCGCCAGCTCATTGAATATATGTTGCTTTTGCTTGGAACTGATTAGAGGTTTACATGAAAGCCAGAGGAACATGATGCTATGTTAACAGATGGGGTGTTGAGTACTTCTAAGAGGTGAATTAGGGTAAAGACTGACAGTGATCATTCCATATATATCCAAAGAGTTTTAATGGCCTTGAAAATAATTTTCCAGTGTCATAATGGTGTGTGGTTAAGATGCCCATGTTTATATGGTACTGAGTTGAGAATAAGTAAGTGGAAAAGTAAGTGAAGGCAGTAGCCATGCATGCATTTTTCATAAAGTTTTTTTTTCTTTTACATCATTATTGGAGTATAATTGCTTCACAATGGTGTGTCAGTTTCTGCTTTATAACAAAGTGAATCAGTTATACATATATATATGTTACCATATCTCTTCCCTCTTGCGTCTCCCTCCCTCCCACCCTCCCTATCCCACCCCTCCAGGCGGTCACAAAGCACTGAGCTGATCTCCCTGTGCTATGCGGCTGCTTCCCACTAGCTATCTACCTTACGTTTGGTAGTGTATATATGTCCATGCCTCTCTCTCGCTTTGTCACAGCTTACCCTTCCCGCTCCCCATATCCTCAAGTCCATTCTCTAGTAGGTCCGTGTCTTTATTCCTGTCTTACCCCTAGGTTCTTCATGACATTTTTTTTTCTTAAATTCCACATATATGTGTTAGCATATAGTATTTGTCTTTCTCTTTCTGACTTACTTCACTCTGTATGACAGATTCTAGGTCTATCCACCTCATTATGAAGAGCTCAATTTCGTTTCTTTTTATGGCTGAGTAATATTCCATTGTATATATGTGCCACATCTTCTTTATCCATTCATCCGATGATGGACACTTAGGTTCGATCTCCGGGCTATTGTAAATAGAGCTGCAATGAACATTGTGGTACATGACTCTTTGAATTATGGTTTTCTCAGGGTATATGCCCAGTAGTGGGATTGCTGGGTTTGATCTCCAAAATTTATAAGCAGCTCATGCAGCTCAATAACAAAAAAACAAACAACCCAATCCAAAAATGGGCAGAAGACCTAAATAGATATTTCTCCAAAGAAGATATACAGACTTTCATAAAGTTTTAATGGGAGGAAAATGAGAGAACAGGCTGTGGATGGAGACAAACTCAGCATCAAAGGACAACTATATTGTTTTTCCATTACTTGGTTTTACAAAAGAGACCTCAATTGTGCATGTTTAAACTACTATTAGAAGGAGTCCTTAGAGAGAGCGGAGGCTGAACTAAAAAACAAAGAGAGGAAAACAGAGGCAACTAAGAACATGATCCATTTAACAGCTATTTAGATTAGACTGAGAAGAGCCATCTATTTTATTGTGAAAATATTACAAGTGAAAAAAAACTTGAATATGGACAGGTTAGCTGGTAAGTCAGTGGGTTGGTAGTAACAATGTGTATGTATGTGTGTATTTGTCTTTCTTTTATATGACGTCTATTTTTGTCTTGAAGTAGAATGGAGAGTTGGCTGCTGAAAGGGAAATATGGGGCAGGGAGGCTTACGGTGATAGGAAAAGATGTGCAATAACCTGTGTGGAGCACAGGATAGATAAGTAAACAGAGAGAGGTAAAAGCTTTGCTAGTTAGTCTTTAGGCTTTTATTGGGATTGGAGACATGGCTGAAAGAACTCTTTGCATCTTGGACATAGGCAAGGGAAAAGTGAGTAGATTTATTATTGGAATTTTGCCAGAAATGTGGAAAAACGGTGGTGTCTTACAAAAAGAGACTGAATGAAATTTAGCTGAGAATTAACTTCAAAGTGGAAAACATAATTGTCAATGGAAATTAGACTGGTAAATGCACTGTCCACTTCCAGGAAATTAAAGATGAAGTGGCCCAAATAAGAGAGGGCTGAATGGCTGCGATATTTCTGTGAACTACTACATATAATCGAATTTAGCACCTCTGAGGATAGATGTCTTAAGTCATCACGAATATCAAAAGGAATGTGGTTAAATGTCAGTAAAACAACACAGATTAATGTGTTAGATGTATTAGCCATGTGGCTGCTGAAATGACCAGAGTTTGAGATAGGGACTAAGACAGTGTAGTGTGTGATCTTTTAAAAATCCCAGGTGTACAGGGAAAGAGCAGGGGAAGTTTGGCTAATGTTGGAGAAAGTATAACCCATTATGGAAGAAAAAGTTGGGAAGAGATGTTTGATGAGGGAAAATTTTGGTTTGGTCAGTGAACAAGAGATATTGGGTATGAGGCCTGGCGAGTTCATATTGTCTTATCAAGTGTGGTAGTCACAGTGGAGCTCTGGTGGTGGTGGCCTCATGTTTCCGGGTTTTAAAATTTAGCACCCAGAAAGAGAACCCTGCGATGACTGGATGTTTACTCCATACTCTATGGCCCTAGTCTCAAGCAGAGAGAATGATAATCAACTTTTTGTTTTCCATCTGTTCAGACAATACTGGGGAGAAAAATTTAAGCCATATGTCTTTAAAAAAAATCAGTGTTCTGGGGCTTCCCTGGTGGCGCAGTGGTTGAGAGTCCGCCTGCCAATGCAGGGGACGCGGGTTCATGCCCTGGTCCGGGAAGATCCCACATGCCGCGGAGCGGCTGGGCCCGTGAGCCATGGCCGCTGAGCCTGCGCGTCCGGAGCCTGTGCTCCGCAACGGGAGAGGCCACAGCAGTGAGAGGCCCGCGTACCACAAAAAAACAAAACAAACAAACAAACAAACAAAAATCAGTGTTCTCTTAATATCAGTTTACATTGCACTAACTCATTCAAATATATATAGATATAGATATTTGAATACAACAATAAACTTTGTGTTCTATCTTTATCAGTAATTAAATATTTACCTCAGGCAAAATACTAAAGAAAAAGTGTTAACTGCCTTGGATGTGCCAATCTTTCATTTATTGTAAATACTGAATTTACATAACAATATAATGAGGTTATAATTATTGTCCCCATTTTATAAATGAGGAAACTGAGATGATTACTCAAACTTACAGTAATAAGTTAGGTGTTAGAATCTGAACCAGAACAATCTGGTCCTTACATAATATCTTCCAAGTGTTCCTATGCTGCCTTTCAAAAAATAAAGGAAATGAAATGAAAATATCCTTGCTTTCATGGAGTTCACAATTCAGTTTGGACTGACAGTATATATTAAAATACAGAGCATGGTTTTTTATTCTGATAAATATTGCATAAAGCCATAAAGTTTCTATGTATATTTCAAAGTTTAGTACAGTGAGAGCAGAGTGTAATGGAAATACCGTAAAATTTAGACTCAGAGTACTGGCTAATCAACCAAGTAGCTCTGTGACCCTGGGCAGGTTACTTCTGTGCTCACATAAAAAGGAATATATAATTAATGCCTTGAAGAATTATTTTGTAAGGATTGTAAAATACTGCATATAAAACCTTTATTTTAGTGTCTTGGAAATAATAAGCATTAAACAAATGGTAGTTCCCACTAATGGCAATTAAAGACTACAATGAATTGTAATTCTTAAGTAAATAGATTTCTTACATCAGCATTATTAATTGACAATAGTAGGAACATCAGGTAAAATTTTTGAAATGTTTTATTATTTCAGAATTTATCTAAGTGTCATACTCTGCCTTTGCTTCTGTTAACCTTATGTAAATTATAATTTAATAAAATATGTCTGCATTGTTTGATTGTAAATCTGGTATTACATAAATATCAACTGAATCATACTGCTCTATGTAAAGCAAAAATCATATAAAATTCAAATCAACCTTTGGAAATCCTAAAACAATATATATAACTTTTAAAGTCAAAAGCTAATGGTATAAGATGGTTTACATAGTCATTAATTAATATTTGTGTCAGTTTGTTAGATCCAACTGTCCAGAAAATGAATAACTTTTACCTATGTGGAGAAATATCTTATACATACATGGACTGAATCCATATAAATTTGGCAGTATTGCATTCAAAGTATTTCACATGTCTAGGATGGTGAGGCAGAGAGTCAAATGGAAATAGTCATAAACATACTTAATTTATAAATTGAGAATGATCAAATTCACAGGTAAATTAAAACTATTTTATATTAGCTTCAAATATTTTTTCAGAATTATTGAAATAAACCATAGTTCAATACTAATTATGCCTTGGAGATTTATTTGGCTTTAAATCTTATATAATGATTTCAAACAATGTGGAATGTGTCCTCTAAGAAATGTTTTACTTAAATCTATAATACTAAATACACCATTATGAAAGAAATATATTTTTAGAAAGAAAATAGCTGATTTCCTCAACACACCAATGCAACCCAAAATATCCTTCTGTAAAGTAGAGCTCTACAGTATATTAGCCTCTATAGTCTGATGAAGAACAGTTCAAAAAATCCATTTTCACATTTTCATGTATAAGTAATTTCTATATATTTAACTCTCTACTGCATCTCATAGTATAGAATAGGAAAGAAACATTTGAAATAAAAATACTGATGTTGATCTCAATGAGGATTTTAGTATCTCACAGACTGAACTAAAATAGGGGAATTCATAGCAAAAGAGACACTAAGAAGAGATTGTTTCATGTACTCTTTCACTATTAGGCATAAATACAATTTAGAGTTCTTTCCTAGTTGTTGATGCCTAAAGTAATATGCTCACTAGACAGCTCAGGAATCAATCAGTTTCTACTGCTCTTGGAAAGATAATGACCCAACCATGAATATTCAAGAGACATCAGAAGTCATAACAGATGTCCTTAATTCTTTTTATTTTTAAATGTGAAAAAATCTTGCTCAGGCCTAGAGAAAAGTTGGAAAAGCTGCAAGTAATTAATATATAACATTCTAGATTCTAACATATTTTTGCTTTAGGAACTTTTTACCAAACCAACTAACTGCTAGACAGGTGAAAATTGTATTTGACAGTAGAGAAAAATTTGCACTAAAGAAGATAGATGTTGATGTGGCCATTTGATAAAAAATGGTTTTCTTATTTCCAGGAGGTTCTGAATCACATTTACAGTGCATCTGGTTTGTCTTTCACATATTTTTTAAACTTTAGATAATAATATTTGATGTTTTTTACTTATCTTCAAGCACTTTAATGTGTGACACCTTATCTTCTTATTCATTTCATGGAAACTGGTACATATCACTAATGTATTGCTTTGCTCACCTGAACACAATAAATTAACCCTGAAGTGAAAAATTGTCTCTTTTACCTTCTATTGAATTATAGGAAAAGTGAGAAATTATAAATATGAAAAAAACTGTGAAATCAAAAACCATATTGATTTAGATTAAAATATATTTTTTAAAATAGCATGTATAAATATTTAATAAAGTGTTATTTTCTCCTATTCAGTGTTTTAATCTTTCATAAATAACAGTAAATTTTGGTTAAATCAAGAGCACAGCATTTTTTGGCATCTTTAAATGTAGGGAACTAATCTTCAGAAATTCATGTTTTTCTTATAATAGGAATAATGCGTGACAACTAGGACAAAATGCCAGGTAAAATTCGTTTTATTTTAGTAAATGAAAAGGCAGTTATATTTAGCTTTAGATATTCTGGCCTTAATTTTCATAGCTGTGTTTTCCCCTTCAGATTATGCATTTGTCGATGTATCAGGGGCAAGGTGGGAGGGTAGAAGGCAGCTAAGAAGAAAAACATGTATCTCATTTTCCTGAAGTTAAAATATCAACTAAATTATTTTCACTCTCCTTTAAACACTGAAGCTTGATTCAGGAATGCCACAGACACCGTGACTAAGTTCTTCCCAAATCAGACAGAGGAAAGGCTCACACTTCTCTCTTCTTCAGTCCTTTCAGTATAAATATGCAGATTAACATGGGGACTAAAACATGCTGTTTATATTAAGGGTCTTAGTTTTGTTGACTGGAGTGGCAAACCTAGAAGATGGGTAGAGTAGTGCTTACCGTGTAAGGTACGAACACTGACAGCCAGGCAGCTCCAATACTTTTGAGCTGACTATTTTAGGCATGTTATTTAACCATCTTGCACTGTTTCTGTAAAATGGATGTAATCTTACTTGAACTTTCCTCAGAGAGGTGATGTGAGGATGAAACAATTTTCATGTTATTTATAACAGTACCTGACTTATAAAAAGCATTCGCTGACAGTGAGTGATTATTATTTTCTTAATTAGCTAGCTTGACGTAGAAAGTAAAGAACCACTGTCAGGGATCAATGTAAATGAGAAGTGCGTATGGTTTCAGAACTACCATTTTTAGTTGACTGCACTTATCTATTTCACAGGAGGCTGAAGTGAACTCATCAATTAGATTAAATGAGGAAACTAATAAATTTATTCAAAAGGAAAAAAAAGTTGAGATTTACTTGGTGTTTCGAAGTCATAAAAGCTACTCTACTTTCTTCTACTTTTCAAAAGCTATGTAGACTCTTTGGAAAGATATTCTAGGTCACCAAATTTGATTTTTTTTCACTTCAAATAGGTAAAAATTGCAAATAATTTACAAGTTAATAGCATAGGCAGAAAAAAGTCAGTGTCAAAATATAACTTTCTAATACAAAATATTTCCTAAAAGTCTAAGACTAGAGAAAAAAGGAGATAGAAGATAAAAGCATAATTTCTTAATACTTTTATCTCAAATATAGTGTCTTTGTGTGTATGAATTTGACATGTTCTACCAACATTTTATATAAACAATAGATGTCCAACGAAATCAAAATAATTCCATTATAATGCTCATTCTGTCTTACCCAGAGAATTCCGCAAAGCACACCACTATACACTAAAACTAGTCCTCCCTACAAAACTTGGGATTCCATTGCCTATCTATCACCCCACTCAAAAATATTTTCAATTTTTTCTTTGAAAAATGTTTCACTCCATTTCTTTTCAAATATGTAGAGGTGTCCTGTTTAAAATATCAATGTGTGTGAGTGTGTGTGTGTGTGTGTGTGTTTTAACATATATATTCACCTGACACTGGTGGCCCTTAGTTCCCAACCTACTTATTTCTTTTCGTTCAAAAGCAAATTCCTGAGGATATGTGATCTATAACTGCTGCTTCATATGTTGCCCATAAGTTTAACATCAGGAATCTATGATCACTAATCAGCACCTTTGTCAAATCCAACACATCTTTTCTTCCTCAACTGCTCATAGCACTTGACTCGATTATGGAGAATCCAGTATTTAAAAGGCTGACTTTGGCAAGTAACAGCCTTTAACTTACTCTCTATGTAACCTTAGGAATGTTACACAACTTCTCTGAGATACATATTCCTCATCATTAAGAAAAAAAATTAATACCGCATATAGAAATTTTACGAAATAATGCAATTTTTCCAGTTCCTGGAAAATATTTAACAAATGGAAACTGTTATAATTATTGTGATTATTGTTAATGTTATTATTGACCAAATCATTCACCTTTGAAAATTTTTCTTTGCTTTTCTGAGACTATTTCTTTCTCCAACTCTTCCTTTTAATTTATAGTTTTCTCAGAACAACTTTTATGCCTATGACTATATCTGTGCTAGATATTCTCTTGTGACATGGAATCTAGAATTTCACAAATTCACTCTTTCCTATTCTTGAATCAGCTCTGTGGCCTACTGCTCTGACTGTAATTGGCAATGGTCTCCCTGGAACCGTGGCTATCAACTGGGTTTAGTTAAGTTGGGGCATTTATTCCTCTGGTCCCTTCCCTGTCATATCGCTACATGTTTACTGTGATCCTCTACTAAAGGTGGCAGCCTGATGGGCAGCCTAGCCTAAGGAAACTGCCTCTTCCTCTTCCTCTTCAGATCTATGGTAGTAGAGTCCTTTTCTACTGCTGTGCCCGAGACGATACCATTAAGTGCCATTTTCAGAGTCCTCCCCACACATTTGAAAGAGTTGCCTTCTTAAGCGATTCTCAGTTACCTATTTAAATGTGCTGTTTCCAACCACAATTCTGACTCACAAGGGAACTGAGACCAGAGTGGCACAGAAAAACAAACCTCCAGAGGTTGTGTTGGATCAATCACCTAGGAGTGCCATTTATAATCTGCTAGTTGACTAATTTCAGGCCAAGATTCATGGTTGGAGTAAAGGAGGTTGAATGCTGGAATTACTTTGCCTTTTTTATAGAAAAACAAGTTAAAAGGTTTAGAGGGTGGAAAATATTGAGATGGAATAAGAATGTTGCTCCTACTCAGCTACCTCCTAACATAACCTCTAAAGGGTCTGGAGGTTATACACTTTACGCTGTGTTAGGGAATTCTTTGGAGAAGCGGCCACAAACTTTTTTAGAAAGAGCTGTGGTGGCAGTCCTCCATAGGCAGAGACAAAGGTGGATGAAGCCACAATGATGTTAAATTTCTAAGCTTAATGGAAATATTGGAATTGGAGTATAAGCCAGGTTTTATGCTTATCCAGCAAAGACATGGGAACTTAATTATCATAGCAGGTGACAGAACCAAAACAGTTCTCACAGTGTTTTGACCAGCAGGGATCTGATCACTGCTGTTTGACAATGCAGTCTGCATAAATGAAACAGATGGGTGGTCTAATGAGATCCTGCTTGATATAAATAATCAGAAAATTTCTAAGACTAGAGAGCAGAAATCTAACAGAACATCATACATTGGATGTTATCTGACCTAACCAGTCATGAAACTGGACATGTAGAGAAGCTGCACATTATAAAACAGAACTGGCAAATAGTAAACCAGGCTTCAAGACAATTAACTGCATGAGCAATGGATGAGACCAGTGCTGTGCTGGTCATGTTTAACAACCAGCTTCCCAGCTGGAAGTGATCAGAAGCCCTGATTACTAGATTTTCTGATTTCCATAGCGTAGTACTCCCATCTTGGTCAATACCTGGAGATAGCAAGAGGTGTATATAATTGGCTCATGGGAGCCTGTGCAAGACAGCTCTATCACACCACTGGATCAAACTCATGAGATACATGCTGAAACTGGCCTCTTGGTGTTTTTGCATTACCAGTTAACTGGCTTACAAACTGATGAAGTGTTCAATAACCAAGTAGATCAGGGGTTGGCAAACTATGGCCTGTGGACTAAATCTGCCATGCCATCTATTTGTATAAATTAAATTTTATTGGCACACAGCCACATCTGTTCATTTATGTACTGTCTGTGGCTGTTTTTGTGCTTAGAGCCACAGAGATGAGTAGTTACAATAGAGACCATATGGACCACAAAGCCTAAAATATTTACTATCTAGTCCTTTACAAGATTTACTAATTCCCAAAGTAGGTTAAAAATAAAACAAAATAAACTCATTTCCAAGTTTTGTAGACACATTCCAGCCTTTTTAACCTTGTCACCTCAGTCTTGATCAAGGATCTATAGACAAATTTGCCATGGTGGCAGAAATGGAAATGGGCGTGGGTTGACCAAGATCCTGCTGAGTGTCCAGTTTCCCTAAAACATTGGCCAACACTTAGCCCCTCATATGACAGTATTCCTAGAGGGCCCAGACAACGGATGGATCATGTTGGATCCTTTCCGTCATGGAGACAGCAGCTATTTGTCCTCCAAAAGATAGACATATTACTTTGGATGCAGATTTGCCTTCTTTGCCTGCAGTGTTTCTGCCATCATCATCTTTGGAATTATAGAAGACCAACGAAAGGTTTTCTTTAATGGAGAAAGTAGTGGGACAGTGAACTCAAGCTTAAAGGTTTAATTTTTCTAGTGTTCCTTCACCACAAAGCAGCTGGCTTGAGAGAAGAGCAGAATGTTCTACTGAAGTTCTTATTATATTCTCAGTTGAAAGATACCGATACCTGGAGAGTTTTCATCATATGCCTCAACAAAAAGCCAGTATATGTTGTCATAGAATGAACATGTATGAATCACAGAGTGAATTTGAGAGTGGCTCTTTTCTCATTATGACTCCAAATAATCCTCTGACTAAATGCTTGCTCTGTCCCCCACAATCTGGTTCAGTAGGTTTGAAGGTCTTAGACACACAGGGAGGAATACATCGATTAGCAATACATATATTGCTTTGTTTTTCTGTTAAATCAGAAGTTAATGCGGTTTTCCAGTCTCAAACAACAAACAGAAAGTTGATTACCACAGTGATAGATCCTTACTTCAAGGAGAATTTGTGCTGCTCTTATATAATAAGAGAAGGGGGACAAAATCTGAAAACCAGATTATTAGTGAGATACCTCTTAACAGTTACTAGTTTAACAGTCCTGGTTAAAGTGCACTCTCCAACAAACACAGGACACTAGGGCTTCAGATCTCACAGAAGTGAATGATTAATTTACCCCTTCAGGTACTCTACTCTGCTAAGGTTCCAGCAGAATTTAAGGAAAATTGAAAAAAAGGAAGTTATTATTATCAATTTAGACTTTGTGTCCAGATATAGAAACAAAGGCTGAGACAGCTCTGTTTAATGTTATTTAGCTATTTCTTTCTCCTCTTTTGTCCCCAATAGCTTATATAAAAGTCACTGGTGATTAACATTTTAAGGTTGAAGTAGTATGAGTGAATTGATATTACCATGCCACATTATAACAGTTGATATGATTCTGTACATGCTCTGTGTTGGAAAAAAGAATGTTTTGTCTGGACACAGCCCAACAATGGTTAGGTTTCTATGCTGGATTACTTCCATTTGAATCTTCACAATGCTGTTCCACTTCTTTTTCGCTCCCTCCAACCTACTCAGTATTCATAAAACTAATTTGTCTGGACTTCATCAATGAGTGACCTTGTCCTCTGCCTTCCAAGGGAATTTGTCCACTAGAATTAGTGGCAGGTGACCAGAAAGTAACAGAAGAATAAGATTGGGATGGCTATTCCTAGAAGCCTCCCTGTGCCAGAGTGCCATGCATCGGGAAGCTCAATTTTATAATATTTCCAAATTCTTGTAATTTCTCCATGGAATAGAGCTGTTAACAGAACTCTGTTTTTGCTATTTTCTCAATGCCTTTAGTTATACAGATGTGTCAAAGGGCCAGGAAAATCTTAAAATAGATAAATAAAAGGAATATTTTAACATAAATTGTGCAGCTATTCTCTCAGATGCTATGGAAATCTTTATTGGTGGCAGTTATTGTTGTTGGATTAACTTTCATACATTCAGCTATCACTGATCTGACCAGCTAATGCATGACACAGACTTCAAAGAAGCCACTACCACCTATGTGAGGAGCTGATTGTATAGAAGAACAGTGGAGTCTAGGGACATAGTCATGAGGTCATTGCAATGGTCCCAGCAAAGATTGATGTGTAAAAAGACAAGCATACTTGCTAATATTGGTATTACTTTATAATATCCTGACGAGTACAATAAGATAAAAGGTGTATAAATATTGAAAATGAGACAGAGTTATTATTTTCAGGTGATATGTTTGGCTACTTGTTATACCCAGGAGATTCAACTAAGAAAATATTAAAATTGAATTCAGTAAGGAAGTCAGTTACTATCTGAATATATTTCCTTTTTATGAAAAACAAAGAGGTACTACAGTTAAATATTCACCATAGCAAAGATGAATGCAATATAAAGGAAAGGGAACTCTGGACTGGTGAGGAGATCTGCTTAAGGCTTTAGGCTGGAAGCCCTTATGAAAACAGCTATGGCCTAGACAACTGTGGTCTTGCCTAGGAAAAGCAAGAGTGAGGATACTGTATATTTTACCCAGAGACAACAGCAAATATATAGGAATCAACTTCATTAATGAAAGAAACTACAATGTTTTTGATAAGAAGATTTTCAAGTATAAATTATTAATTCTCAAACGATTTTGTAAATGTAATCATATTTAGATTAAAATTCCAATAAAATCTCTAACCTAATCAATCACTTTCCATAGTACATGGCCTTTGGAGTTTTTTGTTATTTTTTAACATCTTTATTGGAGTATAATTGCTTTACAATGTTGTGTTAGTTTCTTCCGTATAACAAAGTGAATCAGCTATACATATACATATATCCCCATATCCCCTCCCTCTTGCGTCTCCCTCCCACCCTCCCTATCCCACCCCTCTAGATGGTCACAAAGCCAAGCTGATCTCCCTGTGCTATGTGGCTGCTTCTCACTAGTTATCTATTTTACATTTTTTTTCTTTTTTAGATTCCGTATATATGTGTTAGCATACGGTATTTGTTTTGCTCTTTCCGACTTACTTCACTCTGTATAACAGACTCCAGGTCCGTCCACCTCCCTACAAATAACTCAGTTTCATTTCATTTTATGGCCGAGTAATATTCCACTGTATATATGTGCCACATCTTCTTTATCCATTCATCTGTCAATGGACACTTAGGTTGCTTCCATGTCTTGGCTATTGTAAATAGAGCTGCAATGAACATTGTGGTACATGACTCTTTTTGAATTATGGCTTTCACAGGGTATATGCCCAGTAGTGGGATTGCTGGGTCGTATGGTAGTTCTATTTTTAGTTTTTTAAGGAACCTCCATACTGTTCACTGTAGTGGCTCTATCAATTTACATTCCCACCAATAGTGCAACAGGGTTCCCTTTTCTCCACACCCTCTCCAGCATTTATTGTTTGTAGATTTTCTGATGATGGCCATTCTGACTGGTGTGAGGTGATATCTCACTGTAGTTTTGATTTGCATTTCTCTAATGATTAGTGATGTTGAGCATCCTTTCATGGGTTTGTTGACAACCTGTATATCTTCTTTGGAGAAATGTCTATTTAGGTCTTCTGCCCATTTTTGGATTGGGTTGTTTGTTTTTTTGGTATTGAGCTGCACAAGCTGCTTGTAAATTTTGGAGATTAATCCTTTGTCAGTTGCTTAATTTGCAAATATTTATCAATTTTATGGTAAAATATCAATTGAGTTATTTACCCTTAGGATTTTGACTAAATTCTTTGATCCAATCTCCTACAGGATCTAATATTCTCTTGTAGTAACTAACGATTGTAAATAAGATCACATATATAAAATATCTAGCATAGTGTTCGAAGCTCAGAAAGTGCTTTCTAAATGTTGATTTTGCCTTTTCCTTCACAAGCTTCATGGATGAGAGACTGTCCACCAAGACTTGTGCTTCTCCTCACAGAGCAATGACTAGGGTGTACTTGCTCAGCCAGGGACCACATTCCCCAGACCCCTTGCAGCTAGTTGGGGCCTTGTTAAAAGTCCTTGTCACTCATATATAGACAAAAGTGACATGCCTCTTCTGGACAGAAATGCTAAAAATCAATATGCTGGACTTTCGGTTTCAGCTCTGACATGTATAGAGTTTGAAAGTTGTCATTCTTGGACTCACGATGCAAAGAACGATGAACAAACTGAAATCAATAACTTTTCTTGGATCCATCAGAGAACTGAGGTCACAGGGCAAACTGTAACCCCAAGATCTAGGGAGACAGATGAATCAGGTAATCACAGCCAGGATATAATTGCTAGGAGCAGAAGATGCTGAAGCCACAAACTATCATGAACGCTTTCACAGTAACTGGATAAATTGCTAGAGGTGGAGTATAATCTGTGTGAGAGTAAGAAACTCTAGGGCCCACACTCTAAAGAATCCCTTCATGTCCACAGGCTTACCTCCAGAAACCCCTCCACGTTCTCAAGGTAAGCCCCCAAGGGAAACTCTCCTGCTTCTGGCTGGATGATTCGAAAAGTAACTATTCTGAAATTGCCCAGGTCATTCTCCACAAAAAAGTTTCACTCAGTAAGGAAAAAATACTTTTCCAGAGCCTCGTATGAGTCAGTGAAAGAGAGTTTACCTAACCCCACTCCCTCTAAACTTTCTGTCCCACCTAAGGTATGGGAAGGCAGAGTAAGAAACTTTTGAAGGTCACAGCACAGGCGCAAAGGCCCACTAAAATACCACAATTCAGGGAATTCCCCTGCAGTCCAGTGATTAGGACTTGGCGCTTTCATTGCCATGGCCCAGGTTCTGTCCCTGGTCAGGGAACTAAGATCCCACAAGCCACATTTTTTTTTTTTTTTTTTGCAGTACGTGGGCCTCTCACTGTTGTGGCCTCTCCCGTTGCGGAGCACAGGCTCCGGACGCGCAGGCCCAGTGGCCGTGGCTCACGGGCCCAGCCGCTCCGCGGCATGTGGGATCCTCCCAGACCGGGGCACGAACCCGTGTCCCCTGCATCGGCAGGTGGACTCTCAACCACTGCGCCACCAGGGAAGCCCCCACAAGCCACATTTTAATACCACATTTAATCGCAAAAGAGCACAATTTAATCATAAGATTACAGAATGCTTCCTGTCCCCCATACTTTATTACCAAATCAAAAGGGCTCCAGCTTAATAACTGTAATTGCAACTGGAAGAGCTGCAAGGCACTGACCTATTTAAGGAAGAATTCTTATGGAAGCCCAGGACAACAAGAAAGACAAACAGAGTTGGTCAGAGGAATTTTGAAGCATCAGGTACCTACAGCTACAACAAAGAATAAACACAGACTTACTCTTAGCCAGAGAAACTTAAAACTTTATGCTAAAAGTCTTTTACCTAAGCTGCTATTACCAAATACATCATGTTTGATTTTCAACAAAAATTTACAAGGCATCCTAAAAGACAAGAAATAAAAGGTATAAAGAGACAAGAAAATCATCAAAATCAGTCTCATATATGACATCTGTTTTGGAATTATTAGGCAGAAAATTTAAGATAGTGACAATTAATACATTAAGGACCCTAATGGAAAAAGTATACAACATGTATGAGCATGTGGGTAATGTAAAGCAGTGTTAAGAGAATGACAAATAGCCACAGACTGAGAAAAAAATTTTTGTAAACCACATATAATAAAGGATTTGTATCCCAAACTAACAACACTTAAAACTCAATAATAAAACAAACCAAAGAAAAACTTAAAGACCAGAAAAGGACAAAAGATATGAAGAGATATAGACCAAAGAAGATATACAGATGGCAAATAAGCATACACAAAGATGTACCATATTTTTCACTAAGGGAATGCAAATCAAAACAACAATGGGATACTACCACACACCTAATAGAATAAATGAAATTGAAAGTAGTTCAGCAGTATATGGTCTTAATATAAGATCCATCAGTAGTACTCCTTGGCATTTATCCAACTGATTTTAAAACTTATGTTCACACAAAAAACAATATATGAATATTTTACAGCAGTTTACTCATAATGACCAAAAACTAGAAGCAATTAAGATATCCATCAATAGATGAATGGGTAAACAAACTATGATACCACCATGCAATAAAATATTTTTCAGTGATGAAAAGAACTGATTTATGAAACCACAGAAGGATACTGATGAAACTTAAATGTATATTGATATGTGTATATTGAAAGGTGAAAGAAGCCAGTCTGAAAAGGCTACATACTGTATTTTCCAATTATATGACACCTAGAAAAGGCAAAAGTATAAAGACAGTAAAAAGATCCGTTGCTACCAGGGGTTTAGGGGAAGAGAAGAAGGGTTGAATATGTGAAACAAAGGGGATTTTTATGATGGTGAAACTATTCTCTGTGATAATGTAATTGCAGATAAATTACACTACATATTAGTCAAAACCTGTAGAACTTTACAGCACATAGAGTTAACCTTAATGAATGCAAATTTAAAAAAATAATTTAAGAAGTTGAGTGATCTCAAAATAGAAATCAGACTCTGACAATGAATATTCTAAATGTATTACAAATATATAAAACAATCTCCTGTAAAGAGTGGGGAGGAGGGAGGAAGATGCTGACAAGCTGACCTAAGAAACTTTAGAAAGAAATATTGATAAAAATTGTCACTATTTGCATATGATTTGATATTATGTGTAGGAAACCCTAAAGAAAGACACCATCAAAAAACAATTAAAATAAGTGAATTCAACAAAGTTGCAGGATACAATATTAATACATAGAAATCCATTGCATTTCTCTACACTAATAACAAACTATCAGAAAGAGAAATGAAGAAAACAATACCATTTACAATTGCATCAAAAAGAATCGTATACCTAGGAGTAAATTTAACTAAGGAGGTGAAAGACCTATACTCTGAAAACTATAAGATATTGATGACACAAAAGTGGCACAAATAAATGGAAAAATATACCATGCTTATGGATTGAAATTAATCTTGTCAAAATGTCAATACCACCCAAGGCAATCTACAGTTTCAATGCAATCCTTATCAAAATACCAATAGTATTTTTCACAGAACAGTAACAAATAATTCTAAACTTTATACGGAACCACAAAAGACCCCAAATATACACAATATTCTTGAGAAAGAAGAACAAAACTGGAGGTATCAGGCTCCCTGGTTTCAAATTATATATATATACATGCAGTAATCAAAACTGTATGGTACCGGCACAAAAACAGAAACATGGATCAATGGAACAGAACAGAGTGCCCAGAAATAAACCCACACACATATGGTCAATTAATCTATGACAAAGGAGGCAGGAATATACAACAGAAAAAGACCATCTCTTCAATAAATTGTGTTAGGAAAACTAGATACCTACATGCAAAAGAATGAATGTGGACCACTTTCTTACACCATATACAAAGATAAACTGAGGACTTCCCTGGTGGTGCAGTGGTTGAGAGTCTGCCTGCCAATGCAGGGGACACGGGTTCATGCCCCGGTCTGGGAAGATCCCACATGCCACGGAGCGGCTGGGCCCGTGAGCCATGGCCGCTGAGCCTGCGCATCTGGAGCCTGTGCTCCACAACGGGAGAGGCCACAACAGCGAGAGGCCCGCGTACAGCAAAAAAAAAAAAAAAAAAAAAACGATAAACTGAAAGAGGATTAAAGATTTGAATGTAAAACATGAAACTATAAAACTACTAGAAGAAAGCATGGTCAGTACACTCTTTGATACTGGTCTTAGCAATATTTTTGTGAATCTATCTCCTCAGGCAAGGGCAACAAAAGCAAAAATAAACAGGACTACATCAAAAAAGCTTTTGCAAAGCAAAGAAAACCAGCAACAAACAAAAAGACAAATGACTGATGAGAGAAGATATTTGCAAATGATATGTCCAATAAGGGGTTAATACCAGAATATATAAAGAACTCATACAACTTAGTATCAAAAAAAACTAAACCCCAATTTAAAAAATGGGCAGAGGAATTGAAGTCATTTCTTCAAAGAAGACATACAAATAGCCAACAGGCACATGAAAAAATGCTCGACATCACTAATCATCAGAGAAATGAAAATCAAAACCACAATGAAATATCACCTCACACCTGTCAGTATGGCTATTATCAAAAAGACAACAAATAACAAGTGTTGGTGAGGATGTAGAGAAAAGGGAACTCTCGTGCACTGTTAGTGGGATTGTAAAGTGGTGCAGGCACTATAGAAAACAGTATGGAGGTGCCTCAAAAAAAGTAAAATAGAATAGATCCAGCAATTCCACTTCTGAGTATTTACCTGAAGAAAATGAAAATACTAATTTCAAAAGATATATGCACCCTTTATGTTCATTACAGCATTATTTACAATAGTGAAGATATGATTGCTACCTGTATCCATTTATAGATGATTGGATAAAGAAGATGTTAGATAGATAGATTAGATTAGATAGATAGATAATGAAATATTGCTCAGCCGTAGAAACGAATTAAATCTTGCCATTTGTGACAACTGGGATGGACCTAGAGGGTATTATGCTAGGTGAAATAAGTCAGAGAGACAAAGACAAATACTATATGATTTCACGTGTATGTAGAATCTAAAACATACAAACAAACAAAACAAAACAAAACAAAATGGAATCAGAGTCAAAGATACAAAGAACAAACTAGTGGTTCCAAGAGAGGAGGAGGTTGAACAGATGGACGAAATAGGTAAAGAGGATTAAGAGGCACAAACTTCCAGTTATAAAATAAGTAAGTCATGGGAGTGTAATATACGGAATAGGTAATATAGTCAATAATATTGTAATAGCTCTAAATGGTGACAGACAATAAAATAGATGTGTGGTAATCATCTTATAATGTATATGAATGTCAAATCACTATGTTGTACACTTGAAATAAATATAACATTGTATATGAATTATACTTCAATTAAAAAAGGATAAATTCTGTAAGACTAAAGGTAAAAACAGTACATAAGCACTGTATTTTTGTTGATAAAGTTATTTCTCATGAGGATTCAGATGTAGTACTACTATACTTGTGTAGTGAAATTGAACAGTTAAATAAATAGATGGGAGTCAGATTTCTCACTGCTGGCAAGGAAATTCATAAATAAGTAAGAGGAGGACTGAAAGATCCCTGTGGTAATGGAATAGAATTGAGACATCAGTTTGTACATGTTTTTAGCTTAATTAGACACAGATGTAGAAAGATTTTAATATACGTGTTTATACATAGGCTAATATACACACACATTTCCTTGCTTTGTCAGCTTAGAGTGTCTAAAAGGAAGAACATTCTGGTAGCAATAAGCACACTTAGCACCAAGATCTTGGTTTCTAATACTATTCTCCAATAAAAGGAACCATGGGTCTTTGGAGAAATGGCTATTTTTAAGACTGAGGCAGGAATTATACATGATGAGCCTGGAGTATCTGGCACAAGTATTGCTTGTAGTGCTAGAGAGCAACAAGGTGCTAAAAAACAGATAAAAATAAAACAAATACAAAAATGAATTGATGGAAATGCGTCGAAGGGGTACAGCAGGATCCAACTAAAAGAGCACCCAATGGCCAAAGCTAGAAAACTTGAGTAGCAATATTAATAAAGAAGTATTGAATTATAACCCAAAGGATAAAATAAATATCTATTAGTTCAGATTGATATAAATAAACAATCGAATAAGTAAACATGTGTGGAGAACAGACAAATCTCTCATGCAGAAGAATTCTAAACAATTTATGTAGATATCCTGCCCTCAAGGAGAGAGAATATAAACCCCCATTCCATAAATATGAGCTGCACCAAGTTACCTCCTTCCAAATAGTACAAAATGGAAAAGAGGAAAAAAAGTAACTTTACAGTGGAGAAACCTGACAAACACGACCTCAGCCAGGTGATTAAGATTAGTATAAACAATGATCAATCATGTTGATAGTAAATACTCTTGACATGACATGATGAAGCGGAATTTTACCTCTGTGACCTTCCACCTTAAAATCCATAGTTCCAGTCTAATTAGAAGAAAAACGTCATAGAAATTACAATAGGTATTAGGTATTCTATAAATAGGTCAGGTATTCTATAAAAATATCTGACCAGTCAAGCTCATCAAAAACATGGAAATTCTGAAATATGGTCACATACTAAAGATAGCCTAAAGAAAGCCTAAGAATAGCCTAAAGAAAACATGCAAATAAATGTAATACAGTATCCTGTTTAGGATCATGGAACAGAAAAAAGACGTTAGATAATCTGAAGAAAGTATGGTCTTTGACTAATAATAATGTATCAATATCAATCCCTTAATTATAACAAATATTATACTAATAAAAGTATTAATAGAGAAACTGGGTGCAAAATACATGGGAACTCTCTGTGCTATATTCTCGATTTTTCCGTAAATCTAAAACTGCTCTAAAAATAAATGTACTTTATAAAAAAACAGTGTGTCTAATGTTGTCAACCCCATTAGTTAATAGAATGCAGAGCTCTTTGAAAGCCTATGAAACCACAAGACAGAAGGCGTCTTAGTCCCTGACCCCATGCAGGCATCCTGCAGGAACGCTGCCTGCAGACTTGTAATGACACACCACATTATTACATCAGCATGAAATAAATGCCTATTGTGTTATACCATGAAAATGCGTGCATTTATTTGTTGCAGCAGCTAGAATCCCCCCGATGACACACAATCTTATTAGGATGTTCACTTTAATATGTTTGGCATTCTGTATGTGTGATTTTAGGTTGCAGATACTAAAAGGTAAGAAGATATCCAATAACTGGATAAATGTAGCTAGATGTAAAAGATGACAGTTAAAATTGGGGATTGATCTGATCTTTCAGAAAGTAAAATTAAGCCAGTTTTATAAGTTTGGCACTGTGTTAGTCACTAGGGATACAGTGATGAACAGCAAAAGTATCTGCTCTTTGCATTAGGAGAGCAAAGTCATCTGGAAAGGAGAAGAATGTGGAAGGGGAGGGAGAGGAAAAGAGGAAAGGGAGGAAAGAAGCTGTGATGTTAGAAAAAGAGAACAAGGGCCCTGGGGGAATCTTAATACTGGTAATTGTTGAAAAGGAGAAACAATGAAAGTAATATTTAAAATTTTTTCAAGTTATTTCTTCCTCAAATTGCTGTGTCTATTTCAAAATGCAAAAGAAACGATGTCCTGAAGTGGAAGAACTTCTAAACAACATCAAGGAATGTTTAAATATTTAGATCCTTTGGATTTTTAGCACATGTTGGGATATCTATAACTTCCAGAAGGAAGATATATGTTCAATGGTAGTGTATGAGGAAAAAAAAGCAGAATAATTCATCTTTAATTTACATACGTGGGTCTCTCATAACAAAGGTTTTTCTTTTTGTTTGTTTGTTTGTTTTCGTTTTGCGGTATGTGGGCCTCTCACTGTTGTGGCCTCTCCCGCTGCGGAGCACAGGCTCCGGAGGTACAGGCTCAACGGCCATGGCTTACGGGCCTAGCCGCTCCGCGGCATGTGGGATCTTCCCGGACCGGGGCACAAACCCGTGTCCCCTGAATCGGCAGGCAGACTCTCAACCACTGCGCCACCAGGGAAGCCCAACAAAGGTTTTTAATATCTGTATTTCAACAGTCAAATAGTAAAAGGCCTACTACAAAGAATATGCCCTGTTTTATAAATCATTTTAAATAGGCATATTTTAGAATAATAAAATATAAATCATTTTTACACAGTTTTTTTCTGTTAATAGAAAAATAATTACTTCCTCTAATCAGAGCCATATTTTGTATTGGGTGAACATGTAAAACAATTTGCCTGTAATATTTAATTAACTGGTAAAGGTTAGTTTGAGGAAATGACTTACCAACTTATTTAGAAAATCAGATTGTGACCAAAAAATAAGTTGCAAATTAAATAAATGGTAGCATATGTTTGTGTATAAAGAAAACTTTGATAGATGATAGGATTATTAATCAATATATGGAAAATTAACTTTAATTCCCTCCCTGCATGAGCTTTTATTTTTTATGACATGTTTCACTACATATGAAAGGTTGTATGTTTATAAAGACAACTTATTATGCATTCTTTATTTTATTTAATCTCTTAAGAGATATCTTAAAATGGGAACTCTTAAATGAAACTGTTCATGGAATTGTTAAAATGAAACATTAAAATACTACTGAAGTTTAGGTTTCTTAGGAACTTGTTCTAAGAAAGAAAAAAACTGAGGGATCTTTTTTTTTTCTTTAAATCTCTCTTATGAGGCCTAATACAGATAGTGTATCTGAATAAGTTCAGGTAAGTTTTCAAGAAAAATAGAAGAATGACCTTACACAATCAAGAAAATGAATTATTTTAAAAATTTATAAACTAAAATATGACAGTAATTTTCACAAGCAGTCAGGCACATTGCCCTTTTATATTACTAGGCCCAATGAATTATGAATGTTGGCTGGATAAAAAGCCTGAGGGTGACAACAGAGCCACATTTTGTCATCTGCACTTACAGAATGTCTACTGCCCTAGCTGGATTTCCAAATCTTACCATTATAACTGGCTGCTAAGGAAATACAGGAGGAGTACTTCGAGGGTGGAGAAGATGAAATGCTAATTGCTAACCATGATAGTGAGTCTAAAGCATGTAGACACTAATCTTTTGATCTATGTGAGCAGCCAAGCTCAGCAAATTCCCACTGTCCTAACCAACCCGAACACAGAAAAGCAAAAATCAAAATGAAAAGGCAGTTTTCAAGTGCATACATCTCAGCTGCAGGAATTATGAGTGGGAAGGACAGGTGTTCTGAGAGATTCTACAGTGCTTTGGTTGCTAAGGAGACCACTTTCATCAGTTCAGAAAGGCTGATAACCTGGACTTTTGCTGCCAAACTGGTATCAACAAAGGCTGGAACTGATATAAACATGATACACAAATAAAAAAGACATGGTTAGTTTTAAAAATAATTCAATGATAAGGTTGCAGTGTACCTGGCAAAATACTTCTATATTAAACAAGAACAGTTGCATAATTGCTAAATAATTTGAGGTAGATTAATCTGAGCACATAATTCCAAAATTAAAGTATAAAAGTAGAAGTTTATTTATGCCCATGAGCTCATTAGAAACAATGTTAATGCAACTAATGACATACATGTTTCAGTAATTACATCAATGTGATGTTAATTATACAAAACAGAGAAAAGTGAGTACTAGATAATTTCATTAGACGTTAATAAATACTAATTAATTATTTCCTGGGCAAGCTGTGTATGAGATGCATTTATGAATAATGTGATATAACTGGTATTTTAAGAGGCAAATATGATTAACATTGCATTGCCCACATTTTTTTTTTTTTTTTTTTTTTTTTTGGTACGCGGGCCTCTCACTGTTGTGGCCTCTCCCGTTGCGGAGCACAGGCTCCGGATGCGCAGGCTCAGCGGCCATGGCTCACGGGCCCAGCCACTCTGCGGCATGTGGGATCCTCCCAGGCCGGGGCACGAACCCGTGTCCCGTGCATCGGCAGGTGGACTCTTAACCACTGCGCCACCAGGGAAGCCCCGCCCCAAATATTTTTAATACAAATAATTGGCTTATAAAAGCATTACAGTTATCTGTTGAGCTGTTAAACTATCTCTTGATTGATGTAGTGCCATTTTTTCTTTATAGCATTGAGTTAAAGTATGTATCTGAGAAATGAGAAAAAAAAGGAAATAGCAAGCAAGTATGAAAGAAAAATCTCTCTTCCTTCCTAGATTTGATTAGTGCAGGACTAGAAATATTCAACATTTAATATATAAGATCTTTCCATGTTTCATATTACTAAAAAATAATTAAAATCATGATCCATAAACTAATGTTTAGTAAAGACTGTACCTTTCAATTAGGTTCCTTTTATGATTATTCTTTAAAAGTTTCAAAATGATGAAAATAGCATGGTAACTTTACCTTTAAAATATCAAGGAATATTATAAAACCTTAATATTTGGAATCTAATAGCAAAGTATGATATATTCTATAATATTATGCAATCATTTAAAAAATTTAAATTAACAATTAAATTTTTCTCACTCCATTACATAAAAATAAAAAATTGAAGGTAGAAAGAGACATTACGTTTTTCACTTTGCCATTTTCATCATAAAGCCATTTGTTTTAGAAATAGTTATATAATTTTGGCAAAGTTTGACAGAACTGGCACATCTGCAGATAATGGTACAATTTGATATTTATAAAGTAACAAGTTTTCTATAAATATATGTTTCTAGTTTCCATGGAATTTGAGTAATCACTAGAGCTGATCCTTATTTATCTTCTTTTACTGAAATCAAATAATGTTATTTATAGGGCTGTTTCTAAGGCTGTGACAATTAACTCTTTGATTAACCATTCTATAAAACTAATATACTTTTGACTATTTATAAAGTCAACACATATACTTCAAGACAAAATCTGCAAAAAATAAACCCCGATTTAATTTAAATGCTCAAGTGAATATTACTTAAGCTCTGGTGCTTTTTTTTTTTTCTTTTTTCTTTTCCTTTGCTTAATTTTGGTTTACTAGCTGGTAAAATTAAAATATTAATGTAAGCTATTTTACAAGGTTGTAAGAATCAAATGAGTTAATACAAGTACAGTACCTAGAAATGTTCCTTGCATGTTTAAGTGTTACATAAATGTTTTCACTACAACATTTGTAAGCTCTGCAAAGGAAGGGATTTCTGAGAGTAACTGGCATATAGTAGGCATTTAAAAATATGTTAATTAAATTTGGAGTTCACAGATTATATCTTTTTTATTGGATTTTAGAATAGTACATGTGAAATAGGAACCCCACATTTTATACCAGTGGTCTTCAAACTGGGAAAGGTGCAACTCTCCATTTAAACAAGATTTTCCAAGGTGTATGTAGGCAAAGATAGTCATAGAGAATTAACTTTTAAATTGCCAACTACAGTAAATATTCCACATTACCAAAAAAAAAAAGTCTGCCTTAGGTGGCTTTTGACATTTTAATATTTCCATTTTACACAAAGGAGGGCTTCATTTCTCCTACTCCAATTAGTACCATAGCCTCTTCCCTTTTGTGTTATAAAAAATACTGATTCATTGCTCAAATTGTTCCAGCTGTAGTCACTAGGAAATTCTTCAGGGTGACTCCTGTATTCTTTCAGTACCCCTTCTTCTTATTCTTCTCTTTCTTCTCCTTCTCTCCTTCTCTTTCCTCTTCTCCCCTTCCTCCCCTTCCTGCCTCCTTCTCTCTTCCTGTCCCCCTCCCCTTTCTCTTCCTGCCCCTCTTCTCCATCCCCCTCTCCTTTCTAATTATGTTCTTACTTTCTGGAACCAGAATATGTTCCAGACATCTTGTATAATGTCTGCCTCAGCCCTAGAATCAACTATTTCTACAAGGAACCCTGGTTCCTTTTGTTGGACACTGGTGCTCAGAAACCAATGTAAAACATCAATGTTAACATTAGATGAAGAAAGTTACAGGATATAAATGAACTCTTCACACTGTGTTGCAATTTTTATAAGACTTAAATTATTTTAAAATTAAAGAGGTTAAAAATATTAATGTTGACTGTAAAGAACAATTATCCAAAATTTAGACAGAAAGCAAGAGGATGAATGGATGAGCTTACAACATCATACTGGAGCACAGGCCTTCACAAGGATAATTTGTTCCTGGAAAAATGTATCTTTGAATTTGTTATCTGCTATTTAACAATATTTCAGATACTGTGAAATCACTTATTAACTTGTAAATTATCTAACAGATAATAAAATATAACCTGAAATGTTTCAGTTTACTACAAATGATACCTTAACTATTTTTTGTATCTATTAGCAATTCATTTTAGCATTCCTTTGGCTGACTGACAATAAAAGTCTACATTCCTCAACTTCTCCTTTGGACCAACTTCACTATGATATTGATTCTCTAATAAAGGAATCAAATAATTTTTGCCATATGTTCATTTTACCTTTATTTTTTATAAGATTCATGATTTTAAGTTTTGTCAAAATAAGATCATAATAAATTTTCCAATAGTGAAGGCACTATAAACCCATAAAAAGTCTTCTCGGGCTTCCCTGGTGGCGCAGTGGTTGAGTCCACCTGCCGGAGCAGGGGACACGGGTTCATGCCCTGGTCCGGGAACATCCCACATGCCACAGAGCGGCTGGGCCCGTGAGCCATGGCTGCTGAGCCTGCGCATCCGGAGCCTGTGCTCCGCAACAGGAGAGGCCACAACAGTGAGAGGCTCACATACCTCAAAAAAACAAAACAAAACAAACAAAGTCTTCTCTTCCTTTTACACATATTTTGAATAAGGATAAAACTATCAATACAAAATGCAATACTTCAACCTTCATTGATATGTTCCAAACTCAGATATATTCAGAGTAGGGCAATAGAGTGGAGTTGAAATTTTTAAATTAATTTACTCGACTTTTTCATTGACTAGTTATTATTATTTATTTTTGTATTTGTTATGCTCTTTATTTTACAACTGGATCCACAGTGTTAGAAGAACTACTATTTTTTTTCATATAACATTGTAGAAAAACTATTAGATCAAAAAGAGAAAATCAATTTCTAGATTAATTTTGTATAGCTAAAGTATTACTGATGTAAATATGTTTCAGTAATTATGTTTCTTTTTTTAACATCTTTATTGGAGTATAATTGCTTTACAATAGTGTGTTAGTTTCTGCTTTATAACAAAGTGAATCAGATATACATATACATATATCCCCATATCTCTTCCCTCTTGCGTCTCCCTCCCTTCCACCCTCCCTATCCCACCCCTCTAGGTGGTCACAAAGTACCGAGCTGATCTCCCTGTGCTATGCGGCTGCTTCCCACTAGCTATCTGTTTTACATTTGGTTGTCATTCACTAGTTATTGTCAAAGGATGCAATGCACCTGATGGAGAGGTCTTTGTGAGCCAATAATAGTATCTATAAGAAATATTAAAGAAAATGTGATTTTATAATGATATAATTATATGCCAAAAAACTGGATAACCTAGAAGAAATGGATAAACTCATAGAAACATACAACTTACCAAGACTAAATCATGAAGAAATAGAAAATCTGAACAGACCAATAACAAGTGATGGGTGAAATTTTCACATATTGAGGAATAACCTGTTTGTGGCCTATTAAACATACATGGTACATCTGTTTTTTTTTGTTTTTTTTTTTTAAACTGGAGTACAGTTGATTTCCAACGTTGTATTAGTTTCAGGTGTACAACAGAGTGAATCAGTTATAAATGTCCATAAATCCACTCTTTTTTTAGATTCTTTTCCCATATAGGACATTACAGAGTATTGAGTAGAGTTCCCTGTGCTATACAGTAGGTCCTTATTAGTTACCTATTTTGTATATAGCAGTGTGTATATGTTAATCCCAATCTCCCAGTTTATCTCTTCCTCCCCTTTCCCCCTGGTAACCATAAGTTTGTTTTCTACATCTGTGACTCTATTTCTGTTTTGTAAATAAGAACATTTTACCATTTTGACATTTCTCCAAAGAAGACATACAGGTGTCAAAAAGCACATGAAAAGATGTTCAACGTCGCTAATTATTAGAGAAATGCAAATCAGAACTACAAATAAGGTATCACCTCACACCGGTAAGAATGGCCATCATAAAAAAATCTACAAACAATAAATGCTGGAGAGGGTGTGAAGAAAAGGGAACCCTCCTACACTGTTAGTAGGAATGTAAATTGGTACGGCCACTATAGAGAACAGTATCGAGGTTCCTTAAAAAACTAAAAATACAGCTACTATATGATCCAGCAATCCCACTCCTGGGCATATATCCAGAGAAAACCATAATTCAAAAAGTTACATGCACCCTAATGTTCACTGAAGCACTGTTTACAATAGCCAGGACATGGAAGCAACTTAAATGTCCATCGACAGAGGAATGCATAAAGAAGTGGTACATATATACAATGGAATATTAGTCAGCCATAAAAAATAACAAAATAATGCCATTTGCAGCAACATGGATGGACCCAGAGATTGTATATCTGCTTTAACCGTTTAAGAAATGGGTACATGGCCCAGAAGTAAAGAATGTCCATTTTAAAGATAGAGATAAATGCCTCCCTTCCTGGCATGTTAGTGCTAGTACTCCTTAGATGATAAGGCTCCCTTCCCAAGAGCCAAGGCCATACTGACTGCCTGTGTAGTTGGTGATCTGTCCTTTTTGAAATCTTGAAGGAATGTATCCCTGTCACGTTTAATGTTCTTTGTTCCAACAAGACATAAAACTGTGCTGAAAACCAAGCTTCTTTGGAACAGTTCCTCAGATCTATCTGAGAGGCTATCTCCCCTGCTACAGTCCTCAGTTTAGCTTGAATAAAACTCTCTTCTATTCTTATTGTTGACTGGCTATTGATTACTTCCTTCAACACAAGTAAGGAGATAAAATCAAAAACCTCCCAACACAGAAAAGCCTAGGACCAGATTGCTTCAGTGGTGAATTCTACCAAACATCTAAAGAATTAATGCCAGTCCTTCTCAAACTCTTCCAAAAAATTGAAGATGAGAAAACACTCCCAAACTCATTTTAAGAGGCCAAAATTACCCTTATACCAAAGCCCAATAAGGAAACTATAAGAAAATTACAGACCAATATCCCTGATGATTATAAAGGTAAAAGTTATCAAGAAAAATATGAGCAAACTGAGTTGAACAGCACATTCAAAGGATTATATATCATGATCAGTTGGATTTATCCTTGGGATGCAATGATGGGTCAACATATGCAAATAATAAACATGATGCACCATATTAATAGAATGAAAAATAATCATATGATCATCTCAATAATGCATTTAAATTTTGCTAAATGCTGAAAAAGGAGTTAACAAAAAACAACATTCTATCATGATAAAAAAACATTCTATCATTCTAACAACATTCTATCATGATAAAAAAAAAAAAAACACTCAACAAATTGGGTATAGAAGTAACATACCTCAACAAAATAAAGGCCATGTATGACAAAGCCAACATCATACAAAATGCTGAAAAGTTGAAAGCTTTTCCTCTAAGGTCAGGACCAAGACAAGGGTACCCATTCTTACCAGTCCTACTCAGCATAGTACTGGAAGCCCAAGCCGTAGTAATTTAGCAAGAAAAAGAAATAGAAAACATCCAGATAGGAAAGGAAGAAGTAAAAATATCTTTGTTTGCAGATAATTTGATCTTAAATATAGAAAATAATAAAAACTCAACCAAAAAACTGCTAGAACAAATCAACAAATTCAGTAAACTTGCAAGATACAGAAAATCAACATACAGAAAGCTGTTGCTTTCCTACACACTAACAACAAAACATCAGAAAAAGAAATAAAGAAAACAATCTCATTCAAAAGCAATAGTACTTGGGAATAAATTTAACCAAGAAGGTGAAAGATCTCTTTCTCTTATGTGTTTTGTCAAAATGGATCTTCCTCAACACCCGCCCCCAGAAAAAAAGTCCTCTCCTTAGCTTGCACGCAGGGAATCAGCTTTTCACAGTGGTAATTTTACTTTTGTTGAAAGTAAATTCCAGACCCTTCTTTTGCAAGTCTTTCCTTCTTATTGTGACTTCTCTTGAGAAACTTTGAAGATTATATGACATAAAAATATTTTTCTATTATTATGTGAATACTCTGGAGTACCTAATGCAAAAAAATCTATATTTTCTAAAAATTTTAAAACGTAATTTTTCCATCAATTTCCCTTATTGTAACTGGACCTCAGAAGAAAAATTTTAATAAAGAATTGGTCATTGTATGTTTGGTATGTAGATGAATAAGCAGAGCTGAGTTTATTTTTGCTATTGTTGTTTCCATTATTGTTGTTTTGCTGTGTTATTTTGACAAATTTGTACCTAAAACAAAATAAATTCTTATTTTTCAGGGAAAGCAAAAATGAATTGGTAATGGCCTTCCTTCCTACGTAGGAAGAAAAAGTAGATACTTAGAGATTTCTGTATGAATTAAAGAACTGTAACAAATTTTGATAAAAACTTTTGATTGTAACTCTCTTTTGATACAGAGTTTTATTTTTATTGAGTCCAGGTAGTATTTCTGATAAAGTTTTTTCAACAAATTAGAATAATTTCATTTTAGTTTTAAAATATTGTATGTCTTTTAATTCATTGTATTGTCATTTAGTTATGCTAACACATTATTTTAGTTGATACATTATATACATATGTAATGAAGCAAAAGTAAACATTTTAATTGCATTTTATCTATTATAACCATAGTTACAGATTTGCACATGTCTAAACACACATACAATACACACATACACACACACACACACACACACATAGCCCCCAGCACATTAAGATTAAACAGCATATTAAGACTAAAACAAAGGTAATCAATAGTAAAAAATAATTTAAATACAAATTGAGGTCACAATGCAAACCTAAAAGTCAGATAAAATCATCTCTACTTGCCTTGGTTTATCTTGCTTTCCAACAATAAATTCAAAAGAAATAACAAATTGTCTTTCTAAAATAAAGTTTAACCTTAATGAATTTATTCACGCAAGTAGAGTAATTTATACCAAATTATTACATGGAGAACCACAAAAAGTAAATTTAAAATCTGTATTTGTTTCTATAAAATGACCAAGATTTTTGTGCTCAAAAACAGTTTAGTTTAATAATTATATTATTCTGTTAGTGCTCAAAACATTTGGCATACTCCTGCTTTATTTATACCAAAAATTTCTTATTTAAAAAATACTTGCTAATTATCAATTTTGCTTTTTTAAATTTATTTTCAGAATCTGCCAGGAACTGTTTCTTGCCTTTAGTACTGATTTTTGTTCATATCTTGTGTCTTCTCACAATCCTTCTTGATTTTGCTTATGATAAATTAAATCCCTAGATTAAGAATAATTAAATATTTATTGACTACTCAATCCAGTCTCGACAGAGTAAGCCCACCAACAGCCCATCTGTATTGCTGGTCACAACTACAATCTCTGGAAAAAATTTAAGTAACACCCTGAGAACTTGTAAAAGTAAGGAAAAACCAGCAAAAAGGAAAGGGAATGAAAACTCGAAGGAGTAATTCATATAGAGGTGAGCTATGAGGCTTTGTTTGTTTGTTTTGGTCTTTGGTTTTGTTTTGTTACTTCTTTGCCCAGCACCCTCCGGTGAGATCCTAGCAGAGTTTTGTTGCACAGCAAAAATTCCAAGAGAAACAATTATTTTGGCCAAAGAACTAAGAAAAGTGTCCCTGTGCTCTGTACAGTTTAGGGAGAATCTCCTTTTTTCTTCTTTTAAACTTAAATCATGTTTGGGTTTCCTGGAATCGTCACCAGTTTATACAAAGACAGACTCCTTCACTTTTTGAAAGGAAGCAGAGAAAAAGTAATTATGTTTCCTTGGCATTCTCCAAATTTAATTACATTTTTTAAATGTAAGAAAAATTATCAGTATATCTAAATGATTTCAATTTTTAGGAATATAGTCATGTTCATGTACAAGGAAAAATACAAGGAGTTTGTTTGGGTGTCTGCAAAGCTTACTACTAATAGAAAATTGTCTCATTAGCTGAAACCACTAAACCTTATAACGGTACTGATTCTGACCCCGCAAGCTTCTGAAGATAATGACTTCTCTTTCAACTGAGACATCTTATTCACATTATCCTTTCATTGACAAAATTTAACCTGAAACCAAACATGGGATGGGGTTCCGGGCAATGCAGTTTGCTGCTTTAGATGATTATGAGTCTATATTTTAATTTACTTAAATGAGAGTAATATAGCATATCAATACTTCACTAGTGAAAGCCCTGTCACCAGAGATTATTTCCTATTAGCTGGAATTTACCATGGATGAGCTGATGACTTTCTTAATAATTTAAGGCAATTCAATTTTTAGGGTATTTTTATCCTTTGAAAATATGTATTACACCAAAAATCAAACAGTTTTGCAACAATTTCATAAAATTGGTGGGCTATGGATATGATTAAATAGAAACAAGCTATTTTTTCCCAGAAAGGTTATTTATTAACTCTTCTGTACTTTACTTCATTTAAACCACAATTATAATTTTAATAATTATACAGTTACTCAAAAGTAAATTATAATTTGAGAATTCAGGAACTGTAATTATCACTGAAATAGGCACATACAGATTATATTACATTATATATGTATCTCCTCTAAAATTCATAAACATATATTATATATAAAAATTATATGTGTAAACTTATGTATTATATATATGTATTTTTATATTTCTCCAAATTCAATGCTCACGTATGATTGATAAGCTTCCATAATAATTTCTTTTTTCTTTTCATTTAAATTATAATAAATTATAATTATATTTTATTTAAATTATAAATTAAATTAACTTTATATAAATTTATGTAAATTATATGTAATTTATTAAAATTATATTATTAAATTGAATTATTTAAATCATAATATAAAATTAATTTTATTTAAATTATAATTAAATTAAATTATTGTTTAAATAATAAACTACATATTCTTAATTTTCTTTTATTTGCACTATACATATAATACTTTGTATATCTCTCTAAATACTTATAGAAGTATCAAAATTTTTGAGGTCAAAAATAGTATTCAGTATTCTATTATTAACATACTCTAGTGTAACTAAACATTTGTTGGATAGGCATTGGGGTTGATTTATTCTTTTTTTATATGTTGCAAAGTACATATTGACAAGTACATCTGTTTATATTTGGCTAAATTTACAGAATATTGATAAATAAAACTCTTCATTGGATGGAGCCTCAAATGCAGAATTACAAAATTTAAATGTGAACACATTCCCAATATAATTTACCTTATACTCTACGAGTGGAGAAACTAAGGATCTGGAAGAATATGACTTCTCAAAAACACAACAAAAAATAAAAATAAGAGCTAACACTTTTATTGTACTTACTCAATGACTAATATTCTCCAAGTGTTTACTACTTCTTTACATATATTAACTCAATGAATCCTCACAAAGACAGGCATGCTATTATAAACCTCAATTGCAGTGGACAAAACTGAGGGACAGAGTAGAAAACCGAGCGGTAGTTATGGTAGCATTAGTAACAGCCACAGTTGTGTTAACAACTAACAATTATACAGTGCTTACCATGTGCCAGGCATTGTTTTAATAAATTTATTCAGTTACCCAATGAAATAAAAATGATTATCATGATTATTTTACAAGGAAATAACTGAGGCTCCAGCCTATACATGCTTTTATAAGATATCTACTAGGATATGGATCAATTATTATATATTACTCACATCATCAGCATTACTATCCAGAGAAGACATATATTTACCCCCTCATTTAACGAATATTTCCTAAACAACTATTGTGCATGTAACCATTGTTGCTTGGGGCTTTTTTGAACCCCTTTCTCTTTATTCTATATAAAAAGGTCTATAAGAAGGTGTATTAAAGTTTTATAACAGTTTAATTATTTCCATGCAGATTATATCCAAGTGTACAAATCCACATATTTTTTAAATTACTCATATTACTTAATTTTATTTATTGATATTCATATTATTATGCATAGTGTTGTGCATGTGAACATGCAGTTTACTATATAATATAAAAATCATGACTATTTATTAACATCATTGCTTTGGATTTTTTATTTTATTTTTTTTGGCCACGTGGCATGTGGGATCTTAGTTCCCTGACCAGGGATCAAACCTGTGCCCCCTGCAGTGAAAGTGCAGTCTTAACCACTGGAACACCAGGGAAGTCCCTTGGATTCTTTGAAATACATAAGGCTATGAGAGACATATTTTGCTCATTTCAGTGCCTTCCTTTTTATCAGTCTTTATAGGAACTCCTTGTGGAGATATGTACAATATACTTTAATTAGGTTCTAATTCACTAATTTATTCTAGAAAAGAGGAAAAATCAGCTGGATTCTCTATGTTATGTGAACATTAGAATATTTTTATTGCTAGCTAAAATCAAACTAAGGAAAATTCACAGTATGATGAATTTTGTTGACCTCAAAGGAAATTCTCTCACATAAGATTAGGTTTTCTTTAAAGCAAATGCTAAATAAGTGTTGAAGAAATAAAGTTATTTGAGGAGAAAAAGTCTCCAAAGTATTTATGACATGAAAATGTGATAAAACAATGTCAGATTGATGTGAAAAAGAGGGTTTAGGCGTACACAGAAAGTACCTTCCACCATATGCTTGTGTAATGAAGCCAAAAAATCATTCAAATTGTTTTAGCTATAAGGAAGGCATTGTATTTAAAGTATGTATTCCTTATTTCAATTGAAAGAATTCAATAAACTATTTTAGATATTACTATTTACCAAACACTGTGACGGTAACTTGGTGTATAAAATTATATCTATTTAAAATGTTTATATCTCTATAAAAATATAATTATATGAAAAAGCATGAGATAATTTCAACACTGTTGTATAAATTTTAAGAAAGTAAAGGTAATAAAGTAGCTAAAGGAGAAGTAATTCATCCAACTTATTGCATTGCAGTAACATAGGTAGATGTTTGTCATATGCCATTCATTTAGATGAACTACCTATATTCCTTTTCTTGTTTAATCCTCCATGGGAATCACATGTGAATCAATTACTATCACTATAATTATTGCTATTCTGCTATATCCTTATTTTGTAATGAGGAATATCAGGATTAGAAAGGTTTGATATCTTTTCCATTGTTCCACAGCTTGTGGATGGTGGAGCAGAGATTATAAACCACAGTCATTTAACCACAGAATTTACAGAGATGACACGTGATCCAAATCTGAAGTGTGATTTATAATTACTTAGAGTGGAGAGTGGTAGAGTTGTGGATCGTGTTTGCTGTGTTGATGGTGATGCTGATGCTATGGTGTGTGGGGGGTTGTGTAATTGGGGGCAGTAAAAAAACAAATCACATAATAGAATAAAATAGAAAGTCATTTCAGGAAGTGTGTAAAGACATAAATTACCACAACATGTTCAGGAAAGTAAACATATTTTTTATTTGAACATGAAGGTATTGTAAGAAGATCAAGTTAGAAAGTTGGGTAGTCAGAAAGTAAAATAGGCAATTGTGAGTTAATCAGATCAGAGAAGCCGCTGTATAAATGCTATGAAGCTTGATATTTTCCTGAAGAATATTAGGAAATAACTGAAGTGCTTGAAGAAAAGTGGTGGAGCAGTCATATTTGTGTTACAGCTCATTCTTCCATATGAAAAACAGATATTTTATTCAGTTTACTGAGATAAAATTTACACACATTAAAATGCACCTGAATGTATATACTTGCATAACTAACTCCATCACCCCAAATGTTCCTTCATGCCTGTTAGCAATCAAACTCACCCATCTTCAGCCTCAAATAACCAATGATTTACAGTAGCCAAAACTTGGAAGCAACCCTAATATCCATCAAAGGGAGACTGGATAAACAGATGGAAGTATACTTATGCAATGATTTTTTTTTTAGCAATGACAAAGGATCAACCATGATGCATGCAGCAACACAGAAAAATCTCAAGAACATTATGTTGCATGAAAGAAGCCAGGCACAAGAAAACACGTTTACATTAAATTCCCAAACAGCAAAACTAATTATAGAAAACATCACGCATGCAGGACTGCTTAAGGTAAGATTTTTTTGATGGCTTGATAAGAAAACCCTTAATTATGGAGGTAATGATAGTTTTTTTGATAAACAGATTTGGGATATTAAATTTCCTGCACTTGTATATTACAGCTAAAACTTTTTAAAAAAACATTATTTTGGAAATCAAGATACCTGAAATTCAGATTTAAGTTACAGTTCTATTATGTATTAGCTATAAACTCTTTAGAAAGTTATGGTGTCTTACTGAGATTCAAAATCCTATAACCAGCATTTGACATAACTTTTCTCATTGGGCTTTGGTAATTATGAAAAGGCATGATACATATTAAAGTGCTTAATGGAGTATCTGGCTCATAGTAAACTAATTTCAAGTGAGGAGTAGATAGATATCAATACTGTTATCTTATCAGTGCTGTTATCCTATACAAAAAAATTTTTTTTTCCTTACCTTTTTCAAAAGCTGAGGAAACATCCGCTCAGTCTTTAGGGTCCTTGAGAACTGGTGACCCTTCCCCTCCTCAGTCTCTGCCTGGCCGGGTGCTGGGATGGCTTGGGGGGGGGGGGGCGGGGCAGGGTGGGTCACTGGTGCTTCTGCTTGGAGGATGAGATCAGGCAAGGGGGCAGGTCAGCGGGCACCTTGTGGCCCTTGAGCTTGACTTTGGCGAGGTGTTTGCCCAGGACAAATACCTCATCTCCTAGCAGCCCGTCCTGGTCTACATCGGCCAGCTTCCAGACCTCCCCCGGCACCGTACGGGTCAGCACGGACTTCACCATCTCCTACTTGGCACTGGCACGCATGATCTGACAGCTGAAAGGTGACAGTACGTAGATCTCGTTGCAGGTGGGCTTCTGCTTGTCCACCACCCACTCAACGTCATCAGTGTCCTCACCGCGCCCCTCACCATAGTCATGCCTCAAGCGCCTATTCTGGAGCCATACAAGGCACGGCCCTTCACAGCCTGGCCCGGCACACCATGCCATCATCCGAGCGGTGTCACTGACCAGCATATCGTCCACCATGTCCAGCAGTTTGGGCTTCAAGGCCTGGAACTTCAACACAATGCATCTCTTGTCCTATGGGCCTTGATGACCTCTGAGAACTCTTTGGAGATACCCACTTCAGAAGCGTCAAAGGGCAGGATGATGCGGTCCACACGCTTGGTGAACCACTCCAGGCCCTCCACAAGGTCATAACCTCTCCTGAGGTGCTTTCTTTCCAGACAGAATCCCGGGAGGGCCGAGGGTGTGTATGCTGTCCAACACTGGGCTAGGCAGTTGGGCACGCATGAACCTGTTGGGGAATCTGTACCGAAGATGCTGAGCTTGTGGAAGTGGTGCCACAGAGGTCACAACGAGCAGGTGTCGCCGGGCACCACATCCTCGGCGAGGCTGTGTTTGGTGGCGAAAAAGGAGTCAGTGGTGTGCTCGGCCCTATACGCATTCCCAGGAAGCCCTTCTTCATCAGACGCCTCCTGAAGGTGGTTTTGCGCATACTGTACAGGCCCACGAGGAGTAGCTTGGGCTACGGTCAGAGTCAGAGTCCTCCGGCGGCGGGGAGTGGAACTCGTGAGAGCCTTACTGCTCCTCCAGGGCAGCAGCTTCCGGGGGATACAGTGACCGCAGCCCCTCGGCCACCATTTGGAAGCGCTCTGGCTCCTTCTTGTGGCGAGTGTTCTTGCCAAGCCAGCTGAACGTGCTGCCAGAGATGCGGCTGGCTGCGGCTTGTCGGATGACTGGCTGAGAGCCGGAAGCGGGCAGAGAGCCAAGGCGGGCCGGCGGCGGGCCGGCGTGCACTGCGCGTGCGCACTGCAGGCTCGGTCGTAGGCGCCTCTCTTCCGCGGATAATCTGCTGAGGTTGAGGAGATTTTAAATAGGGGATTGGAGGATTTACCTTAAAAGAACAAGGTAAATGCATCTGTCTGATCTTGTGACATCTACCATTTTGGAGCACACTGTGTGTTGCCAGGGGGAGGTATCTCTACTTTCGCTAACTTAGAGAGATAGCACGAGTTAGGTGTTTTTATTGAGAAGATCAAGACCAAAGAAGACGTGACTAAATGTTCAGAGACTCAATTTATGGGGATGTTATTAAAAATGTAAGAATATAACTAGGTGAAATTAGCCTTAAGAGCCAGTTAGAAAATAAGAAAACACACTTGTATATATGAGATAATTCATAATTTACTGCATTTATTTCTTAATTTATCATACTTTACCCATTGATGTTTAATAGACAAGGTTTGGTAATTTACTATCTCAAAGTATTTCTTTTTAAAAAGGAACTTGTAATAATGTATTAGCCCAGACTCAGACCAAAAAGTGCTTTACTGCCCTATCAGATGGTCTGTGTTGGACACACATTACATGGAAACTTGAAGATGCTCAATTTTAGTTAATGTTGGACTGTTTCACAGCAAAAGATCAAATAGTTTGTTTCCTTATACTTCCAACTAAATTATTCTGTTCTGAAAGAAACTAATCAAGTAGAATCAACTACTTATGTCTCGCTCTCATTTATGAAATTCTTTTGTTTTCCTATCGTGGAATAGAGTAAAGCTATGAAGTCATAGGTGTTTAATTTTAATATACATTAAAGTTTTATAGCACATGATGGGATTCTTCTTATGTATTCTTGCATTTCCCAGAAATGACTCAGTGGTATTATTTTTAGTGTGCCCATAAATATCTAATGAACATTCAATGAAACATTAAGAGAAAAAGTATTTCCCACTGCCCCTAATAGCTTTTTATCAAAAAATAATGAAAGGAAAAATTGACGGTCCAATGTGAGTTTGATACAAAATTGGAATGCAAAACATGCTGTCATTCACATGAAAAATAATAATTAATGTGACATGCCACTACATGACAATTTGCATTAACCCTATTCATAAATAAGACTATTGCTCTGAAAGCCCTGAAATGACATTTATGTTTTGTTAAAGGTGAATATATTCTGAATCAACTCTCAGAACATGAAGAATTATCTCTGATCAAAGTTGTGCCATGGAACTTTGTTTAATGATAGAAATGTTCTGCAATTCTGGATTATCTGATATGGTAGTTACTAGCCACAGGTAGCTGTTAAGCACTTGAAATGTGATTAGGATGACTGAGGAATTGCGTTTTACATTTGAATTAATCAAAGTTCAAATTTAAATAGTTATATGTGGCTAGTGGCTATTGTATTAGAACAGTCTTAGATTGATAATGGGAGTTATTTCCACATTGGACAATTATCCACAACAGGGATTAGTAACTGATGGGAGGGAAGCAGGATTTTTTATTTGACACAAGATCAATGATCTGTTCTTCCTCTGAACTTAAGCACCAAAGAGAAAGCTGGCACATATTTTACAAAGATTTCCCACAGCTTTTCTAAGTATTACTTGTTCATATGATAAGATGAGAAATTTTCTTTTCCAAGAAAGGTACTGAGAATTGAATTGCATTAACATAGCCTAGGAATCTTAACTAAGAACTGAACCCCACCCCTCCTACCATTTTAACTTGTCTTGACTTTGTCCCTAGACATTCTTGCTCATGAATTTAGGGCTAGAAACCAGTAGGTAGATATTGTATTTGATTCAAGGAAATCCTGTAAGCCAATATATGATAACATAATTTGCTTATTTAGGCAAATAGCTCTTCTAAAAGGAAAAATTTTGCTCACCTGGGCAAGCAGTTTGGTTATCAGACAAGTTTACTTATTAAGGCCATTTCCTGCCTGTGCCTACAATCCTAAACTTTTGTGTGAAAAATGTTTCCAGCCCCAATGAGTTCTCACAATGAAAGACTTGCTTTAAACCAGTTGGCCCCAGACTCTGATAATTCTGTATGTATCTTCCCCTTCTGAGATGCACTAAGATTCAGTCAAGGCATTGTTCTCCATACCTGCACTGGTCTAAAAATTAGTTTGCTTAATCAATAAGGTTTCTGGTGACCTTTTTTAGGGAGTCAGTATTGCACTGAGATATTGATAGCAGTCCCTAGTTAATAATGGTTAAAATTCACACTTTCTTCTTTCTGGAAAGAAATGGAAGGAAGTTGGTAAAGGCCCAGATCCAAAGTTAGCCATGTTTTGTTTCACTCTCCTTCTCTGTAAAATGAGAATATTAATAGTACTAATGCCACATGGTTGTTAATAAGGTTTGAATTCATTGATCCATAAGATTCAGTTAATTTTCTCCCATTTAAGCCCTGAAGTGACATCGATTATTTTTAATATTTATCCCAGAAAAGAAATATCTCACGAAATGTTAATATTTTCCCAGTAGAGTGAAAAATATCATTAAATGTTTGGATAAAGCAGGATTTATGTATTAATTATATAATAATATTAAACATGATATATGTTAATTATATTTAATTGTATAAAATTACATTAATTATATAATTATATACATTAGCTATATAATTAATATAAAAGTCAAATAGAGCCTTTCTATTCATAAAAATATATATTATATATATATATAAAAATATATTGGAGTTTTTTAAGAGTAGAAGGGCTGTATTTAACTTTGAGTTTCAGCCTTATGTGACAGTCCAGATAACCAGAAAACTATGCGTTTCTGATTTTAGACACTGGCCCAGGGCATAGTAATGTTCCCAAAAAAATTCATAGGAAGAAGGGTGGTTGGAATAATGCAGGATTGTACATGGTCCTCCAATGCCATAAACAGCTGCATTCTTTCCTTTCCAGTAAAATTATCACATACATCAGATTTTACAGTCTTCTATGAGAGAAAAATTGTCACTATACAATACCATATTCAACTTCATATAAAGGTTATTAGTGAAATGTTGAAGAGAAATGAGGAAAATTGTAGAATTAATATACTAAAGACTGGAACTGACTATACTGACAAATGAGAGCACATTTCAATTAAGATTTGCCAATTATGGGAAATCCAAATTCAGCTTAATCGACACCTATATCAAATCCTTTAGTCCTATAAATTAGCTCCCTGGGACACATAATTCCAGGAAAGTTTAACAGAGGCATCTATAATTGACATGTTAGCACTCTCACAGTATGCCAGAGAGTGCATTTAGGTGTCACTGGTCTATTTCAGCACTACTGGAGATGAACAAATTAACCAGCTGCAGAGCCTATGGAGTTTCACAAAAAAAGTCTATTTTAAGGTTTCATGTACTTGGAGAAGATTTAGGATGAACGTATGGGATTAAGGAGTTATACAGATAATGGTAACAGATTTTATAATGCAAGAAACACCATCGCTTATTCAACTATTTTTGTCCATCAATACAAGCTCTTTATCACCATAGAAGCACATAATAGCATTATGAAATCATTGTATGTTTAGTGATTGCCTACATAATAACAAGTGTTAACAGAAGAGTCTAACTCTACTTGACATTGTTAATGCAACAAAATATTTAATTTTTCAGGAACATGTAGACTCTAGCGTGGATGTAAACATAGAAGAACATAATGTAAATTAAGTGTAAGCTATTATAGAAAGGTAAGTGAACCCAGAAAATAAATTAATTAAAAACATATGCATTTATACTTGCTCTTTCATCAATTAACATATGTATGCATTATTATTGTTGTATTCCTAGAATATATTTATCATTGCCTAAAAATTAAACCCTATCTAACTAATATGAGCATGACAACATAATTCAAACAGTTTACTGTCAGGGAGATGATTGTGCAAAGACATTGCTTTCATTAATTAATCTTTGTACTTGACAAAGTATTTTTCACAAATAAAACTTTAAAATAATTGGATTTATTGTACTTCCAGGAAATATCAATTGCAAAAAATATTGACAATGTTTGAAGAAGAAGCAACAGAAAGCCAAAATAATCCTTGTATGTAGATCAAAATAGTTGAACCATAATCAATAAAGTGCCCAAGCCCCCCCATAATTATTCCATGGAATATTGTAACAATTGGCAAATTTTTATATTTAATAACAAATTTACTCTCTGAATATTTTCATATTAATTTAAGGGAATAATTCCTAGAAAATTACCAAATCTATATATTTATAGAATGTTAGAAGTTTTTAAATAAGTAGAAAACAAACACATTTAATCAATACAGATATTTTAGCATACTAAATAACAATAAAACATACTTGGGTGCTTTTATAATATATCCATTTGGCTAGGCCAAACTGCCTTTCCCAGAAATCCTTTTCCCACTGATTTCCCATTAAGATGGGTCATAAGAGAGATTCTTGTGCATGATACAGTCATCTCTCAGTGTCTGTGGGGGACTGATTCCAGGACCCCCAAGGATACCAAAATCCTCAGATACTCAAATACCCTATATAAAATGGCATAGTGTTTGTCTATAACCATGTATAGTTATAGACAAACACTATGTATATATATATCCTATCCTATGTATATGAGGATATATCTATGTATATCCTCATATATTTTAAAATCTCTCTAGACTACTTATAGTACCTAATACAATGTAAATGCTATGTAAATAGTTGTAAATACAAAGTAAATGCTATGTAAATAATTGTCAGTGCTGTAAATTCAAGTTTTGATGTTTGTAAATTCTGGAACTTTTTTTCCAAAATTTTCAATGTGTTGTTGGTTGACTTCTTGGATGTGGAGCCCTAGAATCCGTGGATATGGAGGGTAGATTGTATTTGAAAGACAGAAGTGAAGCAACAGCCATTTTGTAGATCACACATACTGCTACTTAATTACTTGCTCATCTTATTAGCATGACCCAGCTGCTGACCCTTAAAATATTCCACCTTCCCTAGGATCTTCCTTCAGCTTCTCTGACTCTTGGTCCATGTAAGTGTGTTTGGTAAAAGTGTAAAATTTCAAAAGATACAAACGCTGTTTAGGTCTATGGTGAGAGTACATGGATGAAGCATGAATTTCCCTGGGTGGGGATGAGGATTCCACTGGGACAACCTATGAGAGCTGAGATAGTTGGAAATAAATATGCTGCTTTTACATCCTGGGTGTCTATATCCTGACCAAATGCCAGCTGTCACCATCAGTAAACCTTACTTGCTGCACTTCCTGGTAGATGGAATAAACAAATTGATTCTCAGGGAGACAAACAGAAAAGAGTCCATATGAGGTCTTGAGTAGTGACCCAAGGCAAATTTGTCCAAAGCTCACCAGTGTTTTGAGACGTTCTACTTATTGGCCTTCAGGGCTAATTCATGTTGTCAGGTTTATTGAGCATATTCTCCTACCTGTTGCCACTTTCTTTTATTAGCAACAATAAAATCTACAAATATAAAAGGGAAACAATAATAGAAAATAAAGATATAGGCCAGGTTTCACTCAGGGACATAAAATGACATAATCTGATCAGATTCCTAAATTATATACTTAATCTTATGAATAAAAATAAACAACAGCACAGGGTTCAAGAAAAACTTTGAGATTATATTCAGCATAGTATTTCACTGTAACAAGCTAGGTGGTCTCTAACAGCTGGAAGTAAAGGGGTCTCACATGTGAGCACTATAATATTATTGAGTCCACCAAGAGGGGGCAACCAAGGACACACCTCTGTTGTAATCAAAACTGAGTTTATTAACGTGTTGTGCCTGGAGCGAGAATGCAGCGCAAATGAGCCTCAGGAGTGACTCCTATTTCTTCTGAATCTATGGGGAAATGTTTCTTATGGTTTTACTTCAGCCAGAGGTTCATTATTGTGGCTTACAAATTAACATTTTCGAGGAGGCCTGTCAGTGGTTTCTGATTATAGCAGACTATGGATTTGTTACACACGAATATTCTAGAAAAAAATGAAATATAAGAAAACTCAGTGGTTCAAACTTTACATTATTTAAAGGTCAATAAATCTAATGATAACTTTGCTACATTTGCTTTTTAATGGTAGTCTTACACCCAGCAATGGGTTATTTAATTTACGGTTGATTTTTAAGGGAATGATACATATCTTCTAAAATATGTTTACCTAAAGGTTGGCCTAGAGCTGAAGTTTGAGCATCTTTAACTTGTCTTTTAACTTATGGGACATTTGAAGAATGCTTAAAAATTCTCAGTTACTCTTGGGGCACTATGTTGGTTGCTGATGATAAATGGAAATCTATGGACATAAGAGGAAACACCAGCACAGGGTTGGATTCAAATCTAATCTTTGGATATCTGGGCAGGCACATATCATGGCTAGTGTAAGATCTGGGTATAATCAATAGAAATGATGTGTGGGGTTGGGAATTGTCCTCATCCCCTTTCTGGCTTACCTCACTTACTGATTATTTCAACAGCAGAGAGGACTAATCTTATTCACTACAATGTGATTCTCTATCTTTTACAAATTATGATGCAATGTCTTATCAATAAATCTTCAGTTCAAGCAACATAGATTTCCAGCACTGCCTTGTATGATTTTCTACTGTATTGTTATCCAACTATCAATAAGTATAAAAAAACAAAGTATGTGGTCAAATTATGAAAAAATTCACATCAAAATCTCATTTTTACATCAGTTGTGAGATAATTATAAAATTACCTAAAGAAAAATATTAAGAAGAATGTGTTTGGAAATAGATCTTTTTACAAGCCATCTAAATGCATTGTCCTTTCATCTTCAAAGCATTTGCTATCTCTAAGGGAAAATGATAGTTTCAAAAATAATGTTTGCATTGATTGATTACATAATTTGAGAGACTTAAAAACGTTAGAGATTTTCAGAGAGAAAATTCTTGCAGGCAATTGTTACATGAAATATTCTGATTATTTTTCATTTTAGAAGCCAAGCACAATAATATTAATAGTTTTATGTACAGAGTATTCTTATTGTAGGAATATCCGTACCATTTTATTGTCCTTTTAGCAATGTTTTTATTCTTTATAATTTTAGCAAATTTTGTGTATTCATTACTACTTACGTTAAAATACTTTGGTACTTTGGCATCCTTTTATCTGCCTTTTCTGTGTTTCTATGTTATTTCTGTAGTAGTAAATGATTCAGGAATAATAGTCATTGTTTGTTTGTGAAAAAATATTAGATAATCTTATTTTTACTATTGCTATTACTTACTATGTCAAAAACTATTTATTGAACAATAATTACATTAAGCCTTACTTCAAGACAATAAATAAATTGACTGATTAGATTTAACAACTTGAAGTGATACCATGGAGAATGATAGTGATAAAATAACAATGTTTAAAAAAATGAATTAACTCATTTTATTTAAGCTTAATGGCTTTGAATAATGTCAGTCTCTTAATAATATCTAAGGCATGCTAGATTGAAAGGTACTAGTGACTATTCTTTTTCTCTCTGCCCATACATATATGACATATATATCATATATAATATATCATATGTTATTATATATATGATATCACATGTATATGATAGCTCTATACATATATCTATATCTCTACATATCTATTTATCATCTATAAATATCTATTTATCATCTATCTATAGAGAGATAGAAAGATCAGCTGTTAACCTTATGGGGATTCCCTTGAATCCCTTAAAAGCTCAATTCTCTTAAATTGAGCTTTTAAAAAAATCTCATCATTGATTATGGGGTTTATTCATTAATTAACTTTTTTCTCCTTCTTAACCAGTTTCCTAGTTAATTGCCAATTTTACCTTCTCCATGACTCCCCATTTTATTTTCTAACATCTCTAGCCAAGTTTAACATCTTAATTAAACCTCATCATCTTGAGTTTAGGCTCTTTTTGCAATATAACTGGTCAACTTTCAATATTTTTACCTTTAACCTATTTTTCACAATACCAGCAAAGTTTTATTTTTGCATCATGTGCCAATGATGAAGCTTAAAACTCTCAGCATGCTTACACGGATATATAACATCTTATATGGATATATAATATAATTTTTACTAATATAGCATTTCTGTAAATGCAGTGAATAATTTCAGCAGGCCAAGCTACTTCCTATATAGTTTCATACTTCTGTGTCTTGGCTTATGCTATTTCATCTGGCTGGAATAGCCTTATCCATTGGTGTTCCCTCTTAAAGTCACACAAATCCAAGTTCTAAAAATGTCTGTATATCTTGACAATTCATTATTCTTTCTTCTTCACACTCATTGCACTGTGTTCTGTACTCAGTTATGGCATTCCCTATTGCACTTTTACTTGATTATTTCTTGTTGTCTTCATTTTCTAAGAAATACTTTAGAGTCGGAAATTAAATTTAACACATCTTTATATGTATACACCTAGGCACGTCTCAGAATATAGCAAGTACTCAAATATACGTTTTTTTTAAATACAAAACTTTGTCTGACAGTCATTGAAAAAGAATCTGTTCATATACAAACTATTTCATGTAACCAAATATGATGAACTTTCTGGAATGTTGAATGTGTGGTTGATCCTATAAAGTATCAATATATAATTTGAATTATACCTTTTTTTATAAAAGCATCACATCTAACAGCAGAATGGAAAGTGGCCTTATGCTCTGATTCCATGTACACTTTACTATAAATTTCTCTCCTATCATTAAACTGTATTAATAAAGTATAAACTGGAGGAAAGAAAAAATTGATTGTTCATGTGCCTATATCTCTTCATTTTCAAGAAGTTAATATTACTATGTTAAATCTACTTTTTACACTTTTCAATATCACTGAAACTGTCTGACAATCAATGACGTTTAAAATTGCTATCAGCCCAGCATGTGCCAACTTGGCTGTTATTCTTGGTGGTATGACTGCCCACCGTAAACTCTCAACAATTTAGTCAACAAACTAAGAAACAGTGAAAGCAGGCACATGAGTCCTAGTTGTTGGGTGAAAACGTTCACTTGCAGGAAACATCGATTAAGAACAAGCATCAAGGGCTTCCCTTGTGGCGCAGTGGTTGAGAGTCTGCCTGTCGATGCAGGGGACACGAGTTCGTGCCCTGGTCCGGGAAGATCCCACATGCCGCGCAGCGGCTGGGCCCGTGAGCCATGGCCACTGAGCCTGCGCGTCCGGAACCTGTGCTCCGCAACGGGAGAGGCCACAATAGTGAGAGGCCCGCGTACCGCAAAAAAAAAAAAAAAAAAAAAACAAGCATCAAAAATATAAAAATGGATGTCAACAACTTGGGAAAATATTGAAGATTTTTGGACGAAAGCCCTTAAAGAGAAAACACTCAAAAACCTGCTATATTCTCATGACTCTTTACTGGAAAGAGACGATACTGTGTGGGAAAAGTATTTTAAAAAACCTTAACCGTTTTATTTTCTCATTGACCATATATTTAATTTTAAAATGATATATTCTTAGTATCTATGTCTAAATAAATCTAAAATACCTTTTTATTATGAATATTTGTTTAAAAAGGATATTCTATACTGGATAATATGTGGTGATAATATCATAAACTTATTAAGCACTTATCAAGCTATTCATTATGGCTATAGTCCAGACTATAGCTGACATGAGTAACAGTTACTTAAGCTTAAAGCCACATATTTTAATTACTATATATATATAGTACATATATACATATAAAGCACACTTGCACAAGCTAACAACTAACAAACATATATACACACATATACATAAATGCATAATTTAAATCTTATTTTGGTAAGAATTTGGCAGAGGAAGATGATAGTACTTTTATTTCAATTTTCTACCTATCTATGTCCTTGTTCTTTAATTTTCAAAATTAATATTTACCTTTAAAAATTGCCCTTCAGGCTCAATGTTTATTTTCATAATTGTCTTTTCAAATTCTAATAGCAAAATCAAATATTTTGGGTAGTTTAATTTTCATTTCTCTTAACTTCAGTGATACCCAAAAAGTTTTGTGTATTTATTGTTTTTTTTCTAAAACCCCTATTGATTCTCATAAGTTTTGGGGAAGATTTTCTTTTTAATCAGAATCTAATTCATAACTTCTTTTTTTCTGTTGACTCAGGGTTAAAAATATACTGCTAAAGTTTAGGCATAAACTATGGGGGCAAATGTCATGACCATTTATTATATATCTTCAGGAATATTGTTTGTTTTTATTATGTTAATTCATTTATTTATTGGCAATTTTTTATAAAATGTCTTTATTTGAAGAAATATATAATAGAGAATTATATACTTTATAGACGATGAATGAGAATGATTTTTCAAGGGATAAATTTTAATTTTGAATTTGCTCATTGTATTATCTTTAGATACGGCAATATACCATGCACACAGATTTCAGAAAAGACCCTCTGGTCTTTTAACCTCAATTTTTCGATTCATCACTTTAAAATCAGCAGTGGTTTGCTTCTCATTTGTGGCAAAGGTTGCCCATTTGTTCTCCAAACCATTTTTTTTTCTTTCTGAACAGAGCCAGATTTCCTTTCCTAGGCTCTATGCAGTTAGTGTGGTCATGTGACTCAGTTGTGGCAAGTAAGTCATCAGAATTTACACAGATGACTTCCAGGCCTGGCCCCAAATATTTCCCATGTGTTATTTCTACCATCTTTATCAGACATGCTGGCTGAATTCAGAGGATTCAAAGTTCTAAAGCAGGGTAGACCAAACCGGGGAGGGGACCTGTGTACCTGAAAGACCATTTATAAGACCACATATTCATCAGACAAACCCATTTTGGACCTCCCATGAGTAAGAAAGACACTCCTATTGCATTAAATCACTGGATTTGGGGGTTAATGTATAAAAATAATCACTCCAAGAACAGTTTTTTTGTCTTCTCTCTGACCATCGGAACTGTACTCATTTCTCCTCTGATTCATAGTTGAGCTGTATTTCTACTCAGCCACTGACATTCATTGTTCAATTATTCCCTGACCTTCTCCACAAGTGATTCTAGCTATGGTTATTCTATATTCTTATATGGCCTTGAGATTCTTCCCCTATATTTTTAAATGTGACATGAACATTATAATTGAAATAATTATAACATTTTTATAATAGAAACCTTATATGCACAATGCAAATGCAATTATAGACACATTGTTTGTTAATTTTATGTGTCAAATTGACTGGGCTGCAAAGTGGCCAGATATTTCTTCAAACATTACTCTAAGTGTTTTTCTGAGGGTGTTTTGGATGTGATTAACATTTAAATTGGTAGAGTGAAGTAGATTGGTCTCTATAATGTAGAGACCATCTGCTGATAACTTAAACTAAAAAAAAAAAAAAAAATTAAAACAGCTTACCTTCCTCCAAGTAAGGGAGAATTCTTTCTGCCTGATAGCCTTCAAACTGAATGATCGGCTTTTTTCCTGACTTCAGAATTGAACTGAAACATTGGCCCCTCCTATGTCTCGAGCCTGCTGACCTTTGGATTGGAACCACAGCATTGGCTTTTCTAGTTCTCAAGACTTCTGACTTGAACTGAAACTAAACAATTAGCTCTCCTGGATTTTCAGCTTGCTAACTCACACTACAGATCTCAGCTCTTACCTCTTTATATATATATATATATATATATATATATATATATATATATATATACACAAACACATATATATACACGTGTGTATATATATATATATATAAACATATATAATTATTGTAACATGGTATTTCTTGGAAGAACAACTAGAAAACATAAAATGAAAACAGCAAACAATTTTTTGTAAAGGCAGCTATTTATAGAACTAGACAATGGGATTAATTGAATCCTATCAACAGCATAATGAGGAAGAAAATAAAGTTCTCTTACTACTAAAATATTAAAATCATTGTGAAGATCTAAGATTTTTTAGGCTAGTGAAGAAAATCAGACACTTCACTAATTAGCTTCCATAAACACAGGAAACTATTAGTAGAAAAGTAGAAACTTAGAAGAAGAAAACATTTTTTAAAACATCATTAATTGCAATATGCTGCTTAATTTTTTATTTCAAAATGTCATCATTTAATGTGATATTCAACTGAGTATAAGGCAAAAAAAACCTGTTTTATTTTTATTCTGTCATTTGGCAAGTATTGACTTAGTGTCTACTAAATGCTGGATACTGAGCTTATAACAATTATAAGACAGAAGACCTGGTTTCAAAGGCACTCAAAATTTGGTGAAGCAAAGTCATATTTAAAAACATAATAGTGGTCTCTTCCCTCCGCCATCACAGAACTGCCCCGGAGCCCGAGGGAAGGGCGGCCTCACTGAGGCTGCTGCTGGCTCTGGAGGGGCCCCGGCAGCCGAAGCCGCAACAGTCGTGGGGCCGGCAGGCCGGCTGTGTGGATGAAAGGCTCTTGGTGCTGCAGCCAGGAGTCAGTGCTGTGCCTCTGACGTGGGAGAGCCAACTTCAGGACACTGGTCCACAAGAGACCTCCCAGCTCCATGTAATATCAAACGGCAAAAATCTCCCAGAGATCTCCATCTCACCACCAACACCCAGCTTCACTCAACGACCAGCAAGCTACAGTGCTGGACACTCTATGCCAAACAACTAGCAAGACAGGAACACAACCCCACCTATTAGCAGAGAGGCTGCCTAAAATCATAATAAGTCCACAGATGCCCCAAAACACACCACCAGACGTGGACCTGGCCACCAGAAAGACAAGATCCAGCCTCATCCACCAGAACACAGGCACTAGTCCCCTCAACCAGAAAGCCTACACAACCCACTGAACCAACTTTAGCCACTGGGGACAAACACCAAAAACAATGGAAACTACGAACCTGCAACCTCCAAAAAGGAGACCCCAAACACAGTAAGATAAGCAAAATGAGAAGACAGAAAAACACACAGCAGATGAAGGAGCAAGATAAAAACCCACCAGACCTAACAAATGAAGAAGAAATAGGCAGTCTACCTGAAAAAGAATTCAGAATAATGATAGTAGACATGATCCAAAATCTTGGAAATAGAATAGAGAAGACGCAAGAAACATTTAACAAGGACCTAGAAGAACTAAAGATGAAATAAGCAATGATGAACAACACAATAAATGAAATTAAAAATACTCTAGATGGGATCAATAGCAGAGTAACTGAGACAGAAGAAAGGATAAGTGACCTGGAAGATAAAATAGTGGAAATAACTACTGCAGAGCAGAATAAAGAAAAAAGAATGAAAAGAACTAAGGACAGTCTCAGAGACCTCTGGGACAACTTTAACGCACCAACATTAGAATTATAAGGGTCCCAGAAGAAGAAGAGAAAAAGAAAGGGACTGAGAAAATATTTGAAGTGATTATAGTTGAAAACTTCCCTATTATGGGAAAGGAAATAGTTAATCAAGTCCAGGAATCACAGAGAGTCCCATACAGGATAAATCCAAGGAGAAGCATGCCAAGACACATATTAATCAAACTGTCAAAAATTAAATACAAAGAAAACATATTAAAAGCAGCAAGGGAAAAACAACAAATAACACACAAGGGAATCCCCATAAGGTTAACAGCTGATCTTTCAGCAGAAACTCTGCAAGCCAGAAGGGACTGGCAGGACATATTTAAGTGATGAAGGAGAAAAACCTAAAACCAAGATTACTCTACCCAGCAAGGATCTCATTCAGATTTGATGGAGAAATTAAAACCTTTACAGACAAGCAAAAGTTGAGAGAGTTCAGCACCACCAAACCAGCTTTACAACAAATGCTAAAGGATCTTCTCTAGGCAAGAAACACAAGAGAAGGAAAAGACCTATAATAACAAATGCAAAACAATTAAGAAAATGGGAATAGGAACATACATAACGATAATTACCTTAAATGTAAATGGATTAAATGCTCCCACCAAAAGACACAGACTAGCTGAATGGATACAAAAACAAGACCCATATATATGCTGTCTACAAGAGACCCACTTCAGACCTTGAGACACATACAGACTGAAAGTGAGGGGATGGAAAAAGATATTCCCTGCAAACGGAAACCAAAAGAGAGCTGGAGAAGCAATTCTCATATCAGACAAAATAGACTTTAAAATAAAGACTATTACAAGAGACAAAGAAGGACACTACATAATGATCAAGGGATCGATCCAAGAAGAAGATATAACAATTGTAAATATTTATGCACCCAACACAGGAATACTTCAATACCTAAGGCAAATACTAACAGCCATAAAAGGGAGAATCAACAGTAACACATTCATAGTAGGGGACTTTAACACCCCACTTTCACCAATGGACAGATCATCCAAAATGAAAATAAATAAGGAAACACAAGCTTTAAATGACACGTTAAACAAGATGGACTTAATTGATATTTATAGGACATTCCATCCAAAAACAATAGAATATATTTTCTCCTCAAGTGCTCATGGAACATTCTCCAGGATAGATCATATCTTGGGTCACAAATCAAGCCTTGGTAAATTTAAGAAAATTGAAATTGTATCAAGTATCTTTTTGGACCACAATGCTATGGGACTAGATATCAGTTACAGGAAAAGATTTGTAAAAACTACAAACACACAGAGGCTAAACAATACACTACTTAATAACGAAATGATCACTGAAGAAACCAAACAGGAAATCAAAAATACCTAGAAACAAATGACAGTGGAGACACGATGACCCAAAACCTATGGGATGCAGCAAAAGCAGTTCTAAGAGGGAATTTTATAGCAATACAATCCTACCTTAAGAAACAGGAAACATCTCGAATAAATAACCTAACCTTGCACCTAAAGCCATTAGAGAAAGAAGAACAAAGAAACTCCAAAGTTAGCAGAAGGAAAGAAATCATAAAGATCAGATCAGAAATAAAAGAAAAGAAGGAAATGATAGCAAAGATCAATAAAACTAAAAGCTGGTTCTTTGAGAAGATAAACAAAATTGATAAACCATTAGCCAGACTCATCAAGAAAAAAAGGGAGAAGACTCAAATCAATAGAATTAGAAATTGAAAAGGAGAAGTAACAACTGACACTGCAGAAATACAAAAGGTCATGAGAGATTACTACAAGCAATTCTATGCCAATAAAATGGACAACCTGGAAGAAATGGACAAATTCTTAGAAATGCACAACCTGCCAAGACTGAATCAGGAAGAAATAGAAATATGAACAGACCAATCACAAGCACTGAAATTGAAACTGTGATTAAAAATCTTCCAACAAACAAAAGCCCAGGACCAGATGGCCTCACAGGTGAATTCTATCAATCATTTAGAGAAGAGCTAACACCTATCTTTCTCAAACTATTCCAAAATATAGCAGAGGGAGGAACACTCCCAAACTCATTCTACGAGGCCACCATCACCCTGATACCAAAACCAGAGAAAGACGTCACAAAAAAAGAAAACTACAGGCCAATATTACAGATGAACACAGGTGCAGAAACCCTCAACAAAATACTAGCAAACAGAATCCAACAGCACATTAAAAGGATCATACACCATGATCAAGTGGGGTTTATTCCAGGAATGCAAGGATTCTTCAATATACACAAATCAATCAATGTGATATACCATATTAACAAACTGAAGGAGAAAAACCATATGGTCATCTCAATACATGCAGAGAAATCATTCGACAAAATTCAACAGCCATTTATGATAAAAACTCTCCAGAAAGTAGGCATAGAGGGAACTTTCCTCAACATAATAAAGGCCATATATGACAAACCCACAGCCAACATCGTCCTCAATGGTGAAAAACTGAAACCATTTCCACTAAGATCAGGAAAAAGACAAGGTTGCCCACTCTCACCACTCTTATTCAACATAGTTTTGGAAGTTTTAGCCACAGCAATCAGAGAAGAAAAGGAAATAAAAGGAATCCAAATCGGAAAAGAAGAAGTAAAGCTGTCACTGTTTGCAGATGACATGATACTATACATAGAGAATCCTAAAGATGCTACCAGAAAACTACTAGACCTAATCAATGAATTTGGTAAAGTAGCAGGATACAAAATTAATGTATAGATATCTCTGGCATTCCTATACACTAATGAAAAATCTGAAAGTTAAATCAAGAAAACACTCCCATTTACCATTCCAACAAAAAGAATAAAATATCTAGGAATAAACCTACCTAAGGAGACAAAAGACCTGTATGCAGAACATTATAAGACACTGATAAAAGAAATTAAAGATGATACAAACAGATGGAGAGATATACCATGTTCTTGGACTGGAAGAATCAACATTGTGAAAATGACTATACTACCCAAAGCAATCTACAGATTCAATGCAATCCCTGTCAAACTACCACTGGCATTTTTCACAGAACTAGAACAAAAAATTTCACAATTTGTATGGAAACACTAAAGAACCCGAATAGCCAAAGCAATCTTGAGAACAAAAAACAGAGCTGGAGGAATCAGGCTCCCTGACTTCAGACTATACTACAAAGCTACAGTAATCAAGACAGTATGGTACTGGCACAAAAACAGAAAGATAGATCAATGGAACAGGATAGAAAGCCCAGAGATAAACCCACGCACATATGGTCACCTTATCTTTGATAAAGGAGGCAAGAATATACAATGGAGAAAAGACAGCCTCTTCAATAAGTGGTGCTGGGAAAACTGGACAGGTACATGTAAAAATATGAGATTAGGTCACTCCCTAACACCATACACAAAAATAAGCTCAAAATGGATTAAAGACCTAAATGTAAGGCCAGAAACTATCATACTCTTAGAGGAAAACATAGGCAGAACACTCTATGACATAAATCACAGCAAGGTCCTTTTTGACCCACCTCCTAGAGAAATGGAAATAAAAACAAAAATAAACAAATGGGACCTAATGAAACTTCAAAGCTTTTGCACAGCAAAGGAAACCATAAGCAAGATGAAAAGACAGCCCTCAGAATGGGAGAAAATATTTTCAAATGAAGCAACTGACAAAGGATTAATCTCCAAAATTTACAAGCAGCTCATGCAGCTCAATAACAAAAAAAACAAACAACCCAATCCAAAAGTGGGCAGAAGACCTAAATAGACATTTCTCCAAAGAAGATATACAGACTGCCAACAAACACATGAAAGAATGCTCAACATCATTAATCATTAGAGAAATGCAAATCAAAACTACAATGAGATATCATCTCACACCAGTCAGAATGGCCATCATCAAAAAATCTAGAAACAATAAATGCTGGAGAGGGTGTGGAGAAAAGGGAACACTCTTGCACTGCTGGTGGCGATGTGAATTGGTACAGCCACTATGGAGAACAGTATGGAGGTTCCTTAAAAAACTACAAATAGAACTACCATATGACCCAGCAATCCCACTACTGGGCATATACCCTGAGAAAATCATAATTCAAAAAGAGTCATGTACCACAATGTTCATTGCAGCTCTATTTACAATAACCCGGAGATGGAAACAACCTAAGTGTCCATCATTGAATGAATGGATAAAGAAGATGTGGCACATATATACAATGGAATATTACTCAGCCATAAAAAGAAACGAAATTGAGTTATTTGTAATGAGGTGAATGGACCTAGAGTTTGTCATACAGAGTGAAGTAAGTCAGAAAGAGAAAGACAAATACCGTATGCTAACACATATATATGGAATTTAAGGGAAAAAAATGTCATGAAGAACCTCGGGGTAAGACAGGAATAAAGACATAGACCTACCAGAGAATGGACTTGAGGATATGGGGAGGGGGAAGGGTAAGCTGTGACAAAGTGAGAGAGTGGCATGGACATATATACACTACCAAACATAAAATAGATAGCTAGTGGGAAGCAGCCACATAACACAGGGAGATCAGCTCGGTGCACTGCGACCACCTAGAGGGGTGGGATAGGGAGGGTGGGAGGGAGGGAGATGCAAGAGGGAAGAGATATGGTAACATATGTATATGTATAACTGATTCACTTTGTTATAAAGCAGAAACTAACACACCATTGTAAAGCAATTATACTCCAATAAAGATGTAAAAAATAAATAAATAAAACATAATAGCAAAAGTAAAGGGTTACAAAAGGTGTAATTCCTAAACATCATAGTGACATAAAAATAGAGAGGTAAACTCAACTAGTCTTGGGAAAGAGATTAAGAGAGGTTAAGGAAGGCTCTCTCAGAGGCAGTTACTTGAGTGGAGTCTATTAGGTTAAAGCATTCCTTTGGTAGACCAAGTCTCAGAGTGCAGATCAGTAAAAAGGTAGCATAAGAAAATACAGACTTGAAACAATATGTTACGTTTGGAAGATCATAAGTTGTGTATAAGAGCGCAGATTTGAGTGAGGAGGTGTTAGCTGCAGGAGAAAGGTAAAAATGTACACAGGCATAAGTAGTTTTTTTGTATGTTATATGCAGGAAACACTTTTTTTTTTCTTTTACTATCCATTCATGCTCTCCTATTCTTCCTGAAAGCAAATTTGTTGAGTCAAGAAACTATGGAATCATAAACCACAGGGATGGGTGTTTTCTGTGCACTATATATTAGAATGTGTTCCTTTCTAATGATATAGGCTTTGGCCTGGATTACAATATTGGCTAATCATATTTGGAGTTAAGTTAACTAAGGAAGTTTTAGGAGGGTTTTCTTGCTCTTAAAAAGAAATTAAAACAATTGACTTATCCAACACTGCCTGAATTTCTGAACTCTTTGTATTCCTTTCAATTTTGCTTGCAATAGGCCAATAATTTTTCTAAACTCTTCTTTTTTGTATTAACTTGATAAAAATTTACAATAACTTTGAACACTCACATATGGCTTTCCAACCTATTCACTTAGAACCTACAATGTTTTCTTTTTTAAGAAAAGTCATCCATTTTTTAAAAAGCTATTTTGCCACTGCATAACATGTGGTACCATCTTTTCAATCTCTGAGATTAGCATCCTCATTTTTGGAACTTACTTTCTAAGCCGTTGCCACACATTTAGATATTTTGCAACAATAACACCCAGTTCCTGATACCAGTATTGTAAGTTAGTAAGCACGGACTAAATTATGCTGCAGAAACAACAACAATGACAATATTCTCAAGGGATTTATATAGCAAAAGTTTATTTTCTATTCACACACCATGTCACATGTAGGTTGGCAGGGAACTTTGGGAAATCAATAATTCTGGGTTACTGGATGATGGAGAGTTTACTAGTTTTAAATATATCACATGGGACATACAGCCTCCTCCATCACAGCAGTAGAGAAAGAATGGAGTAGTTAACGGTAAGTAAAGAGTTCTCCAACCCTTCTTGGAGTTGAAAAACTTTTCTGCCTGTATTTCATTCACCAGAACCTTTCCTATAGACCAGAAAATTCAGAGCAGGAGAATATCTCTTTCTCTGCTTTAATATAAATCATATATTTTATTGCTATTGAAAAAGATTTTAGGGAATTCCATGGCAGTCCAGTGGTTAGGACTCTGCACTTTCACTGCTGATGGCCTGGGTTCAATCCCTGGTTGGGGAATTAAGATCCCACAAGCCACGTGGTGTGGTCAGAAAAAAAATGATTTTATTGCTTTTTAAAATAGTTTTGTTTATTTAAATATTATCCTTATTTCTCCATATTTAGGGATTTTGAACCTATTGATTTATTGAATTTCTTATAGTGTTTGTGATGTGCTACATGCATATTACATTATCTCCTAATTATAAATTTGTGTTTTCTTTCAAATTCTTGTTTTATCCTTTTTTTTTTTTTTTTTTTTTACTGTTTAAGAATACTGGTTAGGATCTAGAGAACAATAGGTATAATGGAAGTTACTGTTTCCTTTCTGAAAGTATACATTATTATACTCTTCTATCCACTGAAAGTTTTGCGTTTTGGGCACATGTATCCATGTGAAGATGTCTGATCCAACCTTCCATCTTGCTACTTCCAGACTGTTGATTCTTCTATCCCCAATTCATGCTTAATTAAAGTTCAAAAATATAGACCACAGGGATAAGCAAGGAACCTGGAGGGAATTGATACTTTCAATGATACTTAAATCTCTGGAATAGTCATTTTCTTTATGGTACTTTTTGGCTTTATAGAGCAACCTTGTTTATTTTAAATTATTTATTTTCTTATTGTTAAGTTTTGATTTTTTTTTAATCCTGAATATAATCTATAGGTAGGAATGCAATTTTCAATTACACTCTCCCATCCTGTGACTCTTTTCATTTTCTTACTAGTGCTTTTTGAAGAGCCAACTTGTAACATTGATAAAGTCTAATTTACTATGATTTTTAAATGCTATTTTCAGTGTTATAGCTAAAATATTTTCAACTAACTTCAAGGCACAAATGTTTTTTTCCTATATTTATTCTAGAAAATTTATGGCTTTAGGTTTTACATTTAGGACAATGACCTAGTTTTAGTTAATTTTTTTAAGTTGTGTATATGTTGTGTGTGTGTTGTTTTTTTAATGTGACTATTCCGAATATTCCAGCACTATTGGAAACACCAGCTTTTTTCCCATTGGATTGGAGTCCATTAAATCTCAATCAATTGACAAGTATATGTAGTACTCTTTCTGGACTCTGTTCTCTTTTATTGATATATTTGCCTATACCTTCTCCAACCACATTATTGTGATTAATGAAACATTACTGTAGGTCTGGGCACTAGATAGTTAACCATGTGAAACTTCCAACTTTTTCTTTTTCAGTATAGCTTTGGCTATTGTAATTCATTGTCATTCCCAGAAGTTTCATGTTTTTATTCTAAAGGAGACATGGAGAGAAGAATCTGAGTTCCACAGTGGCCACTGTTCACCCTGCCCCCAAAGCCTGCAGCAAGAGTGAGACTTTCTCAGGACCTCGCAAATTTTGAGTGAACACCTGATACTGTCCTTAGAAAAGAGCCTGAGAGAGGTTGGAAATTTCTTCAGTGTATATGGCTTTAAAGGGTTCTTTAATACAGAGGTCCCCAACCTTTTTGGCACCAGGGGCCTGTTTCGTGGAAGACAATTTTTCCACGTGCGGGGTGTGGGGCGTACGGTTCAGGCAGTAACTCGAGTGATGGGAAGCGATGGGGAGCGGCAGATGAAGCTTTGCTCACTCGCCTGCTGCCACCTCCTGCTGTGAGGCCCAGTTCCTAACAGGCTGTGGACCGGTACCAGTCCATGGACCAGGGGCTTGGGACCCCTGCTATAATATTTTCCTAGCTTCTCTTACTAATTAAAATTTTTCCAGAATTCTTTTTTTTTTTTTAAAGAAGATGTTGGGGGTAGGAGTTTATTAATTAATTAATTAATTTTCGCTGTGTTGGGTCTTCGTTTCTGTGCGAGGGCTGTCTCTAGTTGTGGCAAGGGGGGGCCACTCTTCATCGCGATGCGTGGGCCTCTCACTATCACAGCCTCTCTTGTTGCGGAGCACAGGCTCCAGACGCGCAGGCTCAGTAGTTGTGGCTCACGGGCCTAGTTGCTCCGCGGCGTGTGGGATCTTCCCAGACCAGGGCTCGAACCCGTGTCCCCTGCATTAGCAGGCAGATTCTCAACCACTGCGCCACCAGGGAAGCCCCAGAATTCTTCTTACTGGTGGCCAGCAGCAGCTGTCCCGGGTGAGCTAGTACTAGCATTACTTCTCTGTTTAGAAGTGCCTGTCTTTTCTTAGGTTTCTGTTTAGTTGGTCACCCTGTGACCTCAGTTTTTGATGGAAACAAGAAAATTTGAATTTGCTGATTGTCTGGTGTCTTCTGTGTGTTGGTTTGTTTTTGCTGTTGTTAAGAGTGGGAATGATGCTGTTTCAAGCTTTTTACATCCTAAATGGAAGCCAAAATTCACACAGTCCTTTAGCCAGACTTTGAAGATTTTCAGCATAGCAGGCACATGTTTCCAAAATTCAGCTCGGTTCCCCTCCTTCTGGTTTAGCTGAATGGTAAAAATCTCCACCCAACACATATCTTCTTATTGGAGCTGATTTTTTTCTAAGACTCCTTGTAAGATCGGTAACGCAAACCTTGCTGTTGAGAGACACGGGGCTAGAAGTAGGTAAGTTTGAAATGATCCTGGATAAGAAAAAGTTCAGACTCTTAATGAGGAATGTGGTAATATGGATGGAAAAGAAATGGTGGGTTCAAGAAGCAGAAGAGAATTAATTTAATGATTTATTTCTGACATATTTAAGAAGTAGATAAAGAGAAGGATACCCATGTTTTTTCTTTGTGTGGCTGTGAAGAGTGTGAAAGTCTTACTTATAGCAAGTTATACAAGTAAGATAAAAGGTTTTGCAAAGAAGACAAGTAGTAGACATTATTTAAGCTCTTTTTTGTGTGTAACTGAGCTGTTGTCTTTCAGATGTATTCTTTTATTTAATCTTCACAATTACCCTTCAAATATATATTATTTTGATCACATTTTTACAGGTTAGGAAACTCAGTTTTAATGCAGTTGAGTAGCATGGATACTATGAGGCAGAACAGAGAACATGCACTAACCCAGGGTTTGTAACCCTTGGCACTGATGACATTTTAAGGCCAGGTAATTCCTGGGGGGAGTTGTCCTGCGCATTGTAGGATCCCTGGGCTCTACTCATTAGAAGCCAGTAGCAACTACCTTCTCACTCAGTTGTGACAACCAAAAATGTCTCTAGATATTCCCAAAGTCCCACAGGGGAGGGGAGATTTGCCCAGTTTTGAGAACCGTCGATCTAATCTCCCTTACTCCAAACTTTGTGCTATTAATGAGTCATATATTGCCTCTTGGAGTTCAGTATGTATCTTTGAATTTGACATTAATAGATTATGAATATTATAACTACCCTAATTCTAAATGGAGGCAATGGTGAAAAATAGCTTATAAGTATTATCAGAAATTTGGGTAAATTAGTGAAATTGTCTTGGTCTGATGGTAATTTTAATCTCTCTAACATATGCATAATTAGTGATACTAAAGAATTTCACCTAATCCATTTTGTTTCATATTAGATTTTATTAGCACAATTAAGCTGCTCTTTAAAATCCATAAAAGTCCATCTGTCTGTAGTCTTAAGGCAGGCACATCTTTTTCAAGGTCATTTTGTAAATTGATAATTAACCTTCTAAATATAGGTACTTCATACTAAAGGTCTTTTGCCATATCTAATTAAAGCAAAGCAGTTGTATTTTTATCTCCCAGAAGATACGTGGCTTGCATTTATATTAGCATTTCAATTAAAATGATGGTTTCTTGGTTTTTCTCAAAATAAAATGGTGGATGAAAACATCTGTTGAGATATTAACAGTAGTATTTGTGTATATATTATTATTATTTTTAAATACAGAATTTTATTTAGAAACTGTTTAAAGTAGCAAAACACCCTGTCAAGACAGACCAGGTGGAAAATGGGTTCCCAATAAAATGGAATTTTAGGGCAGCAAAAGTCTAAAAGGCTACAAAAGAGAAATAGCACCACTGTCATTTGAACATTGGCTAGTTACTTGCATTTTTTGGCATTGTTCATCACTGAATCTGGGTTTTCCTCTGAATTCCACACAGAGCATGCACTACACAACAATTTTATCATGAAATACCTGCTTGCTACCCACATTTTAGGACAAGCTACCACCAGAAACCAATCAATACAAATACATCAGGGAACAATCTCAGTAGTGGGTAACACACATTTTGCAAAATTCTGCTGAACAAAGGAACTGAATAGGCTGTGGGCAAAGCAAATGAGGGAGTTAAGGAATGAAATATTTTAAATATTAATAATTAACTCAGACATGGTACTGTATTTCCTGCAAAAGAAAATTAACATTTAGTAACACACTAACATTTTTATCTCCAAAGAGATTAGTGTGCTGGCAAAGTATTCCGAAAACAGTGGAGGGCTGTGGACAGCAGGTACTGAAAACACCCAGCCTTGCAGATCCCAAGGTAGCAGTGGCCTTCCTTCACTGATCACTCCCTTTGCCAGAGGTCCAGAAAGAACTTGCAGCATGATCACCTGCCTGCTGAACTTCCACTCTAAGCAGCAAACTTTAAGGAGCCAAAGAGGAGTCCCCAGTGAGCAAGGGGAGCAGAGAAGAGAAACATGTTAAACGTAAACTTAAAAGACAGTAAAATGGGACACAACCCCCATTCAAATCCCAGAGATGTGGGCAAGTCCCCAAAAGTAGTTGTTAGATTTAAAAACTAGACACACCGCATTTCAAACAACAACAACAAAACACAGTACATAGAAATATCAGGGATAACTGGAAAAATCACCAGAGAAATGTTCTATGAAAATCAAGCTCTTTTACTCAAAATGTCTCAGGGCTGAAACACACGCTTTTTCATCCAGGCAACAATGCCTCCTGCTTCTTATCAAGGATGCAACTGGTCAAGGACACTAACTGGCTTTACAAAGCAACTTTTCAAACTTTCCTTTTGGGCCAAGGTCTGGGCCTGTGAGGATCAGGCAGCCCCGTGAGGGCTGGGAACAGCAGGTCCCAAAGGGTCCAAGTTCTGGCCCTTCCTTCCCAGACACAATGTCAAACACACAAAAGCTCCTGCCATGTTACATTTTACATTTTGAAATATTGAAACATCTTTTAAATACTCTTAAGGCATTTATTTATTAAAGCGTTCTCTGTCAAGATCTCACATTAGCTTAAAATTCAAATCAGTCTTTACATTTCTCTACTGAGGTCTCCACCTTCTCCAGCCATCAGTGCTACCAGCATCTACACAGTGAGCCCCATGGTCAGCCTCTTTGTTCCCTGGGTGAACCAACTAGATGTTAATACTGCTCTGCTACAAGGTAAAAGCTCCTAACTCAAACTTATTGGAAAAGGAGTGAAACTTCTGCAAAGTGCACTTTAAGAAGAGGTACTGGGCTTCCCTGGTGGCGAAGTGGTTGAGAGACCGCCTGCCGATGCAGGAGACACGGGTTCGTGCACCAGTCCAGGAAGATCCCACATGCCGCGCAGCGGCTGGGCCCGTGAGCCATGGCCGCTGAGCCTGCACGTCCGGAGCCTGTGCTCCGCAACGGGAGAGGCTACAACAGGCCCGCGTACAGCAAAAAAAATAAAAGAAGAGGTACTTTTTGCTTATGAAAAGAAACCAGTGAGTCCTCTAAGAATAATAAAAGGGAATATTTTACAGTTAAGCACATGATTTGGAATGAAGAATTCGGATGGTGCTCAGCTGGTCCAGGCTGTTAATACTCTTCTTGCTCCTCCTGCGGGCCCCCTTCATCAGGTACCACGAAGCCTTCGTCTGTGGCATAGAGAATATCCACAATCCTCTGCAATACAGGGTTGTTCTCCCCCTTGTTCTCCTGGCAAACCAATTCAATGTTACTTAGCTTTCCAGAGTAGAAATCTTTCTCTTTCTCCAAGTCTTCGACGGCAAGTTTCAATACGTTGACCTGCTGCATCAATTCGGCTGCTTCGTCATCCCCGTTCCCCACACCAGGATTCTTCCGCACCACGCCCGGGCCAGCCTTAGGGGTTGCAGTAGTTCTGTGTGTTGCAGTGGGCCTCTGTGGAGCTGCACTGCTAGAGCTGAGAGGTTTCTTCGGTTTGTTCAGAGCTGGAGCAAAAAGGGAGGGGGCCACAGCAGTTTCTTGACCTTGTCTGGCAGCTACAGGGTCATAGTCTTTCCCATCATGGTTTGCAACAAAAAACTTCTTGAACCACTGAACGAATTCAAAATTGTCCTGAAACTTTCCTTTCACTAATTTGTCCACAGGAATTATTTTGTCAACACCCATCCTCTTAAAACCTGCTTGTAGTATTTTGAAGTTCTGGATGTATTCGTGTTCTAGCTTAGCTTGGAATTTCACTTTCTTCAAGGCAATGGAGCCAGGGAACAGCATGTCCATTAACTGACAATAGGCAGCCCCTGAGCACAGATGTTCAATCTTTGTCAGATTCAACTGCAGAGACTCATTGATCCAGGCTAGCATGTCATGTCGACTGAGGTTATCACTGGTGACCGACGTTGAGTACACATTCACTGCCATCTTCGGCTCTCGGCTGGACTACGTCTGCTGCCCATACCCGGCTCCGGTTCCATCTTCATCTCATTCAAACCGCCTGACCCCGCCCACCCCTGTGTATATATTATTAATAAGCTTTTATTAAGCATCCACTTGTCTGAATCAGAGATTTATAGATTCCAAAAGAGATCACACAGAAAAGTACTAAGTGGGAAAAACAGTCTAATAACTGATAAAAATTCAAATATGAAAAAAAGTCATGGGCCTATTGATGTATGGAATCCCAAATTGGTTTAAGATTGAGAAATTAGAACGCTAAAGTGAAAGACTATTGAGGAAAAAGCCAGATAGGCACAAGTTAAATGAAGATTAATTGAACAATATAAAGAAGTAGATTGCCATGCAAGGATTAAAACCAAGATATTAAGTATTCCAATAAAACATTTATTATTGTTTAGCTGTTAAGTAATAAAGCAAGGGTCTAGTTACTGGAGAATTGAAGGAATGCAGTTAAAGTATAACGGGCCACAGTACAAAGAATACACTTTATTCTTTTGAAAATTTGAAGTTGAACTACCTTTGTAGTTAGGTGTTTGCATTCAAGATCCAACACGAATTGATAACTGTAGAAACTTGGGAGGGCTTTATTTTATTTTATTTTTTTAACATATTTATTGGAGTATAATTGCTTTACAATGTTGTGTTAGTTTCTGCTGTATAGCAAAGTGAATCAGCTATATGTATACATATATGCCCATATCCCCTCCCTCTTGCATCTCCCTCCCACTTTCCCTATCCAACACCTTTAAGTGGTCACAAAGCACCGAGCTGATCTCCCTGTGCTATGCAGCTTCTTCCCACTAGCTATCTATTTTACATTTGGAACTGCATATATGTCAGTGCTACTCTCTCACTTCATCCCAGATTACCCTTCCCCCTCCCTGTGTCCTCAAGTCCATTCTCTACGTCTGCATCTTTATTCTTGTCCTGCCCCTAGGTTCATCAGAACCTTTTTTTTTTTTTTTAGATTCCATATATATGTGTTAGCATACGGTATTTGTTTTTCTCTTTCTGATTTACTTCACTCTGTATGACAGACTCTAGGTCCGTCCACCTCACTACAAATAACTCATTTTCATTTCTTTTTATGGCTGAGTAATATTCCATGGTATATATGGGATATTTTTTATCCATCTTTATCCATTCATCTGTTGATGGACATTTAGGTTGGTTCCATTGTTCACATGATATCAATTGTATTATAAATCCATTTTTAATTTCTTTTTTAACAGTTTGAAGACAAAGCTAAGTAATATCTGTGTATATAATTGGATGATATAACCCTCAAGTCTTTTTTTTCTTTTTCTTTCTCAGTTTTTAAAATTGGAAATATAATTTGCATTTAGTGAATTTCACAGATCTTATGTGTACATTGGATGAGTTTTTACATATATATAATCTTTAGATCTATTTATCTATCATTTGAGATGTATAAGATTTCCTTTACCCCAGAGAATTTCTCTTTATTTTAAATGGTATATTAGATGGTTTTAAGTGCTTTTTTGTTTATTTGTTTTTAATTTAGATATAATTGACATAAAATCATGTAAGTTTAAGGTGTACAATATGTTGATTCAATATATTTATATATTGCAATATGTTTACCACCTTAATATTAGCTAAAAACATTTCTCTATATACCTCTTAGGGCAGTTTTTTCCCCAGAAGCAACCACAAGCCACATTTCTGATTTCTCTAAATATAGAATAGTTTCACCATTCCAAATTTCTTTGTGCTTCACTTATCTCTCCTTCTACTTGTGCAAACCCTGGAAATCACTGATATTTTTATCATCCTTATAGTTCTGCCTTTTCATGAATATTACATAGTTAAAATCATACAGTAAGTAGCCCTTTTAGACTGGCTTCTTTCACTTAGCAACATACATGCAAGATACCTCCGGGTATTTTCATGGCTTGATAGTTTTTTTATTACTGAATAATATTCCATTGTATGGATATAAACATGGTATTTTATTTATCCATTCATCAATTTAGGGACTTATTGACTGCCTCCATTCTGGCAACTATGTGTAAAACTACTGTCAATAGTCACATGAAGATTTTTGTGTGAATATTAGTTTTCAATTCATTGCAGTAAATACTGAGGAGCTTAGCTAGATCATATGGCAAGACTGTGTTTAGCTTTGTAACAAACTATCAAAAAGTCTTGCAAAGTGGATGCTCCATTTAACATTCCTGCCAGCAATGAATGAAAGTTCCTGTTCCTTTACATTCTTGCTAGAATTTGGTATTGTCGGTGTTTTTTGGATTTTAATAGGGGTATAGTAGTAACAAATTGTAGTTTAATTTGCAGTTCCTCTCAAGATTATTTCTTTATCTTTGATATTCTGCAGTTATGATACACTTAGGTATAATTCTGTTGTTGTTGTTGTTTTGTTTTGTTTTGTCTTGGCATTTTTCCTGCCTGGTGTTCTTGAGCTTCGTGCATCTGTGATTTGGTGTCTGGTTTGGTGGTTTGGTATTAATTTAGGGAACTTCTCCATCATTATTGCTTCAAATACTGCTTCTGTTCCTTTCTCTATTTCTTTCCTGTCTGATATCCCCATATATGTATGTTACATTATATGCTATGTTACAGTTTTTGTTCTTACCCCACATTTCTTAGATATTCTGTTCCATTTTTTTCAGTCTCTGTTCTCTTTGCTTTCAGTTTTGGAAGTTTCTATTGACCTATCTTCAAGCTCAGAGATTCTTTCTTCAGCTGTATCCATTCTACTACTAAGTGCATCAAAGACTTTTATTTCTGTTTAGTGTTTTTGATCTCTAGCAATTTCTTTCTGATTCTTTCCAACTCCTTGTTTAGATTATCCTTATGTTCTTGCATATTGTCTTTTTTTTTTCTATTAGAGCCTTTAATGTTTTAATCAAAGTTGTTTTAAATTCATAGTCTGATAATTCCAAAATCCCTACTATACCTGAGTCTGGTTTTCAGTCTTGTTTTGTAACTTCAAACTTTGTTTTTGTCTTTTATTTTGCCTTGCAACGTTTTGTTGAAAGTTGGACATGATGTGCTCGGTAAAGGGAACTCCAGTAATTAGTGTTTTAGTGATGCGGTGGTGAGGTGTAGGGGCAGGGGAAACATTCTGTAGTCCTATGATTCCGTACTAGTCTTTTTGTGAACCTGTGAATTTCACAAGTACCTGTCAATCCTCCTACCCCCATCTTAGGTGGGATAGTATGGGTGGAGGGGACTGGAGTTGGGTATTTCTACCGCCGTTAGAAGGCTAGAGGAGACTGGATTTGGGTATTTCCCTTGCCGTAGATCAGTGAGTCTCTGACTAAACCCCAATAGGCTGTGGTGAAATAGTTCCTTTTGAGGGTAGGTCTTGTTAAGAAGAATGGAATGCTCTGGCATATTTCAGAGTGGTTACTTTCCCCCCGTCTTGTAGGAAACCAAAGGGAAAATTTCTCCAGTATTCACCTTGGGAAACTGGAAGAGCTCCAGGAAATAAAACTAACTAAAGTGTGGGGCTCCCCCATGGAGTTTTAAACTCACAAACTTGTTATCACTGATTGTCCAGCAATTTTTCAATTCAGATTTTCCTGCCCTAGTATTGAATCCCACGGAGACCTCTGCTCCCTCATTTTTGCTCTGAAAAGCTGCAGTTCTCTCTATCTACCTGTCTGCCTCTCCAACTTTTAGAGAAGCAATTTGCCCTGTGACCTCACTTCTCTGACATATCTAAGAAGAGTTGATTTTTCACATTGTTCAGCTTTTTACTTGTTATTAGGGCAGGCTTTTAAGCCCCTAACATGCAGGACTGGGAACTGGCAGTCCTGATGTGCAGCTTCTTAATTACAAATGATGTTGACCATCATTTCCTAAGCTCACTTGCCAACTATATATCTTCTTTGGTGGTCTATCTTTTCAGATATTTCCTGCATTTCATGTGGGTTGTTTATTTTCTTATTGCTTACTTTTAAGTGTTCTATGTATAGTTGGATATGGTGATTTCAAAATAATTTCTCTCCTTTGAGCATTTTCAAAGTGGTTACTTTTCCCCTTTCCCTGCCTGAACTATTGGAGAGTAAGGGCTGAGGAAAGGGGATGTTTTTCCAATTTTTGCAGTGTGAACCTGGTGGTATTCCTGAAGGTAAAACTAATGAAACTGTGGGGGCTGCCCTTATACTGGGCCTATAGGAATTTAACTTTCAGTCTGTTCCACACTCAGTCTACAACAGTTCATCAGCAACTGTTTGGGGTTTCTACCAGTCACTGTCTTCTGTGGCTTCTCTCCTGATAAGTCATGATTCTGTGTACTTGCATTTTCCCCCCGTTTTCTGAGACAGTTTGCCTTGTGACCTCAATTCTCTGATAGATCTAAGAAGAGTTGCTGATTTTCAGTTTTTCAGAGATTTTTTTTCTTGTAATGAGGGTGGAAGCTATGACTTCCAGGGTCTTTATATGTTAGAGCAGAAACCACTGTGGTGTCACTTTAAACTATATAAACAGTTGTATATATATGAACTCTTGTATATAGCAATCTTGTTTTTTCCTGGATTTTCTATTCTATTTTTTGAGATGTATTTTGTATGTGTGACAATTCCAAATTATTTACATTATAGAGACCTAATAGTACATTTGGTGTCTTAAAGAAGTAATTCCCTATCATTGCTCTTCTTTTGGCATATTTGTTGTTCAAAATAAACTTTGTAATTGATTTTAATAACTATTAAAAAGTGGAAAACAACAGCATTTTATTTGGAATTGTAATAAATTTATAAATTAACCTATAAAAATGTAATACCTATTATATTGATCACTTCTATTCAAAGAGAATTTTTCATTTTTTTCAAATCTACTTTCTTTTGATGCAGGAAAGTTTTACAGATGTTAACATCTACTTTAAATTGATTTCTTTCTAATTTTACTTCCAGTCATCCTTGTAAATTGTTTCTTTTAATTGTAAATGGGGGTTTTCTCTATATTTTTATCTCTTTTGATAGGCTTTCTTTGCCTATATGTAAACTATTGGTTTTATGTACATTTCATTGTTATTACTTTAGTAAGTTTTCCTGTTTTCATGGTAGTTTTACATTGGCTTATTTAGGCTGTGACATCATCTATAATGTTTAATTTCTTTCTCTCAAATTCTATGTTTTTTTCTCTTCTCCAGCTGCATTGACTAATGTTTCTTACATTATTTTAAATAGTAGTGAAAATGTAACGCCTTATATATTTGACAGTAGCAGAAAAGGTTTTTATGTTTTTCCATTAAATAGATAAAGATCTTTGGGTGAATGCATATCGTTCTATCAATTATTATTTTATTTAGAGCTCTTTACCACAAATGGGCATTTTTTTCATTTTTTATAATTTATAAAATTATAAAATATTATAAATTACTATGTGATTCTCCTTATATTATTATGATTGACTATATTGAAACAGTTGCTTCTATTGAAATGCTTGGATTTCTGAGAGAGTTGAAACTATTTAGTCATGTTTTTAATTTTTTTTTACTTTTTCAATATGCTATTGAATTCTGTTTGGTATTTTTCATTTAATATTTCTGAATTTATATTCATAAATGAGCCTGGTATATGGCTTTCTTTTTTGTGTAGTTCTTGACAATTTTCTTAAAGAATATTATGGTTTCATCATAAAATTAATTTGGAAGTTTTCCTTTATTTTCTATTCTCCATAATAGATTAAGCAGCATTGGGATAAACTACTTTTTAAAGGTTTCTTTAATACTTTAGAGAGTAAATTTGGGCACAATGAATAATTATGCCAGTTCTGTAGTATAATAAGTAAGACATATGATAAATTCATAATGTGAGAATATAAAATCCTATGACTCAACTTGTAATGTATTAATACTAACCATATTTATATGCATCCTTGAGTGTAATTTTTTTCAAAATGGCCATTTGGAAATTTACAAGTTCTGTTTCATAATTGCTTGTTAAAATGTAATTTAAGTCATTTTGGAATTGCATGCAAAATATGTTTGCATGGTATTTTAAAATATGATCATCTATTTATATACATAATGCTTCTTAAATTGACAGATTTCTCTGTAAGTTGGTTACTTATAATTACTTATAACTAATAATACTATAATTATAATTTATTCATTCATGGATGCATACATTAATTTGACACCCTCTTACTAGTTTATGTTATGGTCATGTGATAAACACAGTATATTAAAATTAAAATAAGACTTAATTTCCCTCTTTAGAAAAAATAATGGTAGTTAACACAGATCCACAAGCAAGGAACTCTATAGCTCCCAACGGCAGGCAAAAAACATACTATATTTTAAGTATCATATATTAATGAAATGATCTTCAGAAATGTTAATAATTTAAGCAACTTACTCTTATGGGATGTTCTGCTGACACCAAGTTCAAGACTTTGAGAAATTGTAATGTTATTCTTTTAGATTTTTAGCATGAAATTGAATATGTATGAAACCCTACCTTATTATTTTGAATAATGTATTGGAAGAATACTCTCAAGGTATTCAAATGTGACTACAAACTCAAGAATGATATTACATGATGATGAAAATAATGATTCTTAAATTTAATTGGCTTGGGTTATAATAAAAACTCCATCAACCTTAATTACTCTAAAGACTTTGGACAAGGTATTTAGCCTCCAAACTTTTGATTTCCAATCAAGGAAAAGATGACCCTAGTAAAACCTGGCTTATAGAGCTGGTGTAAAGATTAAATAGTCCCGTCCCTTACTAAGCAGTCAAGTGTTTGCTATATTTTTTTATTAAATAAAAAAGGCAAATGACTGATAAAATTGAAGCTTCTTATTCTAAGACCAATCAAAACCTAAAAATTTCTTCTTCAGGTTACTCTGCGAATTCAGTTGATATTTACCAAATTTTTAACAACAAATTTGGTTACATTGAGCACATTTCCTAGTTTAGGCCCCTCAGCTCACCACTTGAAACAATTCTCCTCTGAAGCAGATATTTCACGAGAAGATCTGGTAACACACACTGAAAGTATACAGTTCTAGTTATTTCTGCCAAGTTTGTAGCAAATATCTGGGATGGATACAAACCATACATTATTTTGATACTTAAGGTCCTTGCAGCAGGAATTCTCCATTACCTGCCTACTCACCCCTACCATGAAGCTCTCCATGTATCTACCCACTACTGGGGCATATTCTCCAACTGTATATTCATATAAGAGATGGAGGAGAGTATAAGGATTATTTTACTTCATTATGGAATTTGTTTAATACAGTTTTTATCCTTACCTAGGAAACAAGTTCTCCAGTCTAGCGATAGCAGAAAAAAGATACTTTTATTCCCATTTGAAGAATATGTCTATTAAATGAAATTCTAATTAATTAGAATTCTTTAGGGAGGAGTGATAATTAGGTTCTCCTGGACCTCCTACAGTGTAGAAATTAATTAAATAACAAATTAAAAAATGATTTTTTACATTTTCAAAGTGGGGTTACCACCTTCAGTAAATTACTTTCTATATCATTGATTTTTTTCCCTTTATACTGGCAATAGAACTGAACACCTCGACAACCAATTTCTAAATACCTCAATTTAATCTTCATTACATATAAAAAATTATCTCCTCATGAGATATGTATTACTTTTCCCTTCAAATGTATATTTGGGGTATTTAAAACTATTGCTCTAATTTTATTAAATCCACATTTGTGTTTTTTCTCATTTTGGAAGCTAATACTGAAAAAGTATGTCTGTTAACTATTTTGCATAGTAGCTAGCAAAGGACAAAAGTACTCATATAGACAACTGATGATGTTGTACAATTGCTGAGAAACTCATCATATCTAAAAAGAAAAATGGGCTATGGACTCAGAACAGCACGCATCTCAGTTCTGCTCTGTCACTGACCACACCTATGCAGGTAGATCAATTACCAAGTCTTTTTACACCTATTTGTACTTAGGTTACCTAGGGTTAATAATCATTACACAAAGGTCTACTGGAACCATGTGTATCTCTCTTGAAATAATATTTTATCCTGTCATTGAATTACAGTATTTAAATTGTCAAAAGTAAGTATCTGCTTTCTTTAGAAAACCAAAATGAAAACCTATTATGTAAACACTTTCTAGTGATATAATTTAGGACCATTTTACACCAATGTGCTTAACATTTTGTTTTCATGGTGATTAGTTTATAATTGGATTGGAGAGACCCAGTTTATTTTCTCTACATAAATTACTTACAGATACAGAATATATAAATTATAAAAGAATAATAGATTCAGGACAATATCTTCCCATAAGATACCACTTACTATATGGAGTCAGATTATAAATTGAATTATTAGACAAAACTACTTCAAAGGATTCTAAACATCCCTTGAAATATTTTTCTAGTAGATTTTCAATTATCAATCATCAAGGAATTATCTATATATTTATTTAGTGTCTGAGAATATTTCTCAAGAACAAGATTGTTTTCACAGTAGGTATGAAGTAAGAAACACACACAGAGGAATACATAGAAACATTTAGTGAGTAATTAACTTTTAAGAAAGCAAATTTATATGTTTTGAAATATACTAATAATTTATTGATATTAAAAGTCATGTCACAAGCTGGTTGTAGAGAAATACAGAAAAAAATAAAATTTAAGATAAACTGATTATACTAAGAAGAAAACACTATTACATATAATACATAATACTATATGCACAAATGATACTATTTTTTAATGTTTTACAATGAGACAATGAAAATGAAATACAATTTTGTTAAATTATATTATTTTGAATAACTGAATTACAAGGGAATTTTTATCATTCAACAAGACATAATAAAACACATGTTAATTATCATAATAACAATATTAGTTTCTTTTTGAAAAAGGTAATGACCTCAATTTAATTATTAGATACCTATGTTCTTAAGAAAATCATAAAATTGAAATAAGTCAATGAAAAGCAAGTCCTAATAAATTGACCTTCAAAATGAAAAAAAAATGAGAAAGAATCTCCTGGTTTTATTTTTTTTCATTTTGTTAAAATATTATTATGAAAATCCACTTAAATAAGAGAACTATTTAATTTATTTTTTTAATTAATTTATTTATTAATAAATAAATAATTTTTTAAATAAAAAATAAAACCACTGCACCACCAGGGAATTCCCTAAGAGAGCTACTTTAAGTGATTTATCCCATTTTGGATTTGAAGAGAAAGTCGTAAGCTTAGAACCACTTAGAATAGAATCCAAGAGGATAAGGATCTCTTGTTTCTAAGGGAATAAGGAGATAGCATAAATAAGGAAAGCAGATTGAGAAGACTTGAGTCCTTGTTATCATGGAGGGTATAGAATGAGAAGGAAGTGCCTTGTTTAAATTCCATTATCAGCTCATGTGGGTATGTTAGCAAGGGCTGGTGTGTTAAATAAGAGTGGCAAGGTACGTCTTTGGTTGAAGCTATGCAATTCTCTTCACTATAATTATTAACTTATGATTTGGATAATTGAGTATTTCATAAGTATGTGTGTGTGTTTTAATTGCTGCACACTTTGAGGAGTAGAATGTGAAAGTATGCTAAGAATCAGAATTTAAATCAGACTTTACTAAGAGTCTACTCATCTATGATGCCCAGGAAGGAATGAGGAAAATGCTCACCAACAAGAAGCTAGGTGACTCTCACACTTCATGTCCTAAATATAAAAATTCAAAATGGCAGGGCTCTTTTATATATTGGTAATACCTGAAATATATGTATTTTAAATTGTTTTATGGTTAAGCAAGGGATTAAAGCTTCATGATACTCAAGTAAGAGAGAACAGACTCTGCAGGAGAAGGGAGGAAGAACCCTTAAATCTTGATTTATCAAATTTCTAAAAGCCATTTGAAAGCTAAAAACATGTCTGTTATTCAAAAGTGTGAATTTATCTAGCAAAACATTAATTATATATTATATTTAGATTTTTATCATTTTTCTTCTAAATAGAGGCAGGCAGCACTGGAGGGGCTGAATTGTTAATTAGTAAACATTTGCCATCTCCCTAAAGCAAGAATGTTATTCCAGATAAGCAAATTAAACCATTATTTTGGTTAATCAGTACAAACATGGATAGAGTGGGTAATAAAATTCAAAATGTGCTTGAATTTCTAAAACAAATCAAGCAACTTCAAAGACTCTTTGAGTTTGTGGAACATCTATTTATGCTATTTGGGAGTACAATTTCACTCTCCCCTGACATTAGCTGGAAATTAATGCATTAATTAATTCAATAAACATATAATTTGATACAACGAACACGGCCTTGACTGTAGAATGGTAAAGAAAAGATATGCTTTTAGTGCTCCTGGTCTTTACAATTTAGTGGAGATTAAGAATAATTCATCTATTTTACACATAATATTTTAAAATATTAACAGTAAGCTTTAGGAAGGAAATCAATGGTTTGACTATGATAAAAAATAAGGAGAGGGAATGTAGTACTCTAGATAAAATGAGTAGGTGAGACTTTATAGGGTTCTCTGTCTCCTCAGTGTTTACTTCCTGTTCTTTCATACTTTCTCTTCCACATTGCTGTAGTTCTTTTTCATATTCTACCCTCCTTGCCTGGAAAGTAACTTTAGATAATTATTTTTTCCAGGAGTATAAGACTCTAATGACATCCGAGCCCTTTCATGTACAAGAATGTCTTTCTATCATCATTTTAAGAACAACAACAAAAACATCAACTGCAACAAAAACAATCTTTATTCATTTGCTGAGAATAAAGTTATTGGGTAATAACAGCTTCCAAATAAAGCAGAGTAAAACTCTTCTCGTTCTTGCAGTATTCATTATTGTTTAGGAGTCTGAGGCAAAAAAATTTTGAAGTGACTGAAGAAAATCTCTCCTCCTTCACTGAAGACTTATAGGATATGTTCCTCATTCTTATAGTTCAACACTTTTCCCTAATAATGTTACAGACTGTATTAGCCTCCTTTTGTAGATTACTTAAATCTTTCCAGCCCCGACTGCCAATGTCGAATTGATTGGTTCAGAGCAGATTTTACCTACTTCACACGTTCACCCTACCAGCACATGGCTGCAGTGTCTCTTGCTGCCAGCCTTAAAACTTTTCCAAGTGACACAACTGCCATTCACAGAGGAACCCTGTAAATGCATTGCTTGACCAATGATGGATGCTGGACAGTGGATAAGGGTTCCCCTTTAATAACCCAACCCTTGTGTATAGTTCTGCTATTCTTTTACAAAGGCTCCACAGAATGTCACACAGGATTAAACATCAGTTGTCAAATTGGTGACCAACTTCATAAACCATCCTTCATAACTAATTCTTTATCTTTTTATTTATTTATTTATTTTTGCGGTACGCGGGCCTCTCACTGTTGTGGCCTCTCCCGTTGCGGAGCACACGCTCCGGACACGCAGGCTCAGTGGCCATGGCTCACGGGCCTAGTCGCTCCGCGGCATGTGGGATCTTCCCGGACCAGGGCACGAACCCGTGTCCCCTGCATCAACAGGCGGACTCAACCACTGCGCCACCAGGGAAGCCCTATCTTTTTATTTTTGCTCTCTCTGTTCCATTTCTATATTGCTCACTCCCTAATATTGCTTTGAAAATTAACTATTTGCAAGCCTCCAATTCAGGTTTTACCTTTAGGGAAGGAGGGGCTGTCATTGATCAAGATAAGGTCTTACTTTAGAAAAGCCCCTCTAATCCGAAAACATCAAAATTTTTCCACTCAAATATTTTGATCACATATTTTATGATTGTTTCTTTTCAAGCTTTCTGGAGACTCCTTTGCCAGCATCTTTGGTTAGTTTGCTGCATCTCAATAAATTTTACTCATTATTACATAAGGCAACATCTATTTAGACCAGTGGCTAACTTCAAACAAGTGAGTTACACTTTAGTCTATTGTCTTTTGTCTGTTGAATGGTTTTTCAAATCTAAAAGGAAGGACAAATCAGTGTGAGCACTCTATTTCTGCTCTCTGGTAGCTCCTCTCCTTTGTAATTGTGCTTTAAGGTAATTTAAGGTAATTGTAATTGTAATTTAATATAATCCTACTTTCTGGTCTGGTTACATTTCTCTGTTACTCTGAACATTATGGTTCATGAGAAACTATAGTTTAGCTGATGTATTTAACCATCTTTTTTCTGTTTCTAATAGGCTTAGAACTGTAAGAGTTGCTTATGGTAACTACACCACCTATATTCTATCGTGCCTTAACTGTCCCTCTTTATATTTTCACATCCAGCTATTTTTTGGTGTCTAGAATTTCTCTTAGGTTGTACTCGCTTAGATCAAAGGTTAAAGAGGCACAACTGCCCATCTTGCTAATTAGGACAGACCCAGGACTTTTGATCTCTCCATATTTGATAAGCACTGCTCTAAGCCCTTTGCATGCAGTATCACACTGAATCCTTGCACCAGTATAAGCCCTATTTTACAACTGAGGAAACTGAGGCACAATAAAGTTAAATAACATGCCTCCATGTTACAAAGCTGATGAAAGTTGGAATCTAGTTAAACAACATTGTCTGATATCTGAATTCAAACAGTCTGATTCCAGAGCTTATGTTCATTGTCATTACAATACCTTTCTTCGTCTGTCACATCGATGATATTGACTGAGGGCCTATTGTGAGCCAGGCACAATTTATAACAAATAAGACAACTTATAACAAAATTGCTGATGTCTCCTATGTACCAGGAAATGTATTAGCCACTGAGAAAGATGAGGTGAATGTCTCTATATTCATGCTTATTTCTGAATCATGCAACTCTTTATTCAGTTCACTCCTGACCATCTCCATCTTAACTACTTCAGCCCACAGTCACTCCCACTTTTGTTACTGATACAGTAAACTAACCAGACTACATGCTTCCATGCTCCACCTCTCTTAATAATTGTCCAATCTGTGGTCAAAGATATCCTTTTCAAGTGTAACACACACACACACACACACACACACACACACACACAGAGTTATGTTAGTTCACTAAAATTGTGCAGTGCCTTCTCATTTATTTGTCTGTAGAATAAAGTCATATTTTCTTAACATGACTTATAAGGCCTTCAGTGTAAATCCTATCTCTCTTTTCAAAGTAATGTATCAACATTTTTCACCCTCAGGCTCTACCTTCAACCATAGTGAATTTATTCAAATTCCATATTTCATGCCTGCCAAATCCTGGGTCTGGCACATACATTTTCCTTCATGGACTGTGAGCTCCATTAGAGCAGGAACTAAGTATATGTCCAAACCAATATGCCACAATGCCTGCCACATATTAGGTACTTGTGAGCGTTTATTATTTGAGAGGATAAATGCCTAACAGCTAAATTCACCCTTGTTGTTTCCTTGTTCCTCCTTCAGGTTTCAGCTTATATATCACTTCCTTCAGAAAGCTTTAAATTCCTTGCTCTAGAAGAATCACACATAACTACAAAGTCCTGTTATTCAAGAAAACCAAGTGTTTTGTTGTTATAGTTGTTGTTGTTTTCTTTGTTTGTGTAGTTTTTACTTTTTTTTTTTTTTATTTTATGTTTTGGCGGTACACGGGCCTCTCACTGTTGTGGCCTCTCCAGTTGCAGAGCACATGCTCTGGACGCGCAGGCCCAGCAGCCATGGCTCACGGGCCCAGCCGCTCCGTGGCATGTGGGATCTTCCCAGACTGGGGCATGAACCCGTGTACCCTGCATTAGCAGGCGGACTCTCAACCACTGCACCACCAGGGAAGCCCTTTACATTTTTATAATACAAATTATATTTTAACTGGCTGGATAGCAAATGAAAATGTCAATTGTCAACATCAGTGTAAATCTGTAAATATGGGATAGTGGAATACATAGATTCGACTGATATGTCCCTTGTCTAACAGAGGTGGCTCCTCTCAGACCCAGTGGACCACTATAACATGGGTATTTGCCCAGTATTGTAACATCTTCCAGCTTTTCAAAAGAGTCCAGGAAAACAGACTTTCCTCTCTAATATCAATTTTAAAATGTTGAAAATCTGTTCAAATTTTAAACAACTTTCCCAGTTTATAACCTCAATCTAAAGTATACTAGATGGGGACCTTCAAGATGGTGGAGGGGTAAGACACGGAGATCACCTTCCTCCCCACAGATACACCAGAAATACGTGTACACGTGGAACAACTCCTACAGAACAGCTACTGAACGCTGGCAGAAGACCTCAGACTTCCCAAAAGGCAAGAAAATCCCCACATACCTGGTTAGGGCAAAAGAATAAAGAATAAACAGAGACAAAAGGATAGGGATGGGACCTGCACCTCTGGGAGGAAGCTGTGAAGGAGGAATAGTTTCCACACAGTAGGAAGCCCCTTCTCTGGCGGTGACAGAGGGTGGGTGGGGGGGGAGCTTCGGATCCACGGGGGAGAGCACAGAAATAGTGGTGCAGAGGGCAAAGTGGAGAGATTCCCACACAGAGTATTGGCGCCAACCAGCACTCACAAGCCTGAGAGGCTTGTCTGCTCACCCGCTGGGGGTGCGGGGCTGGGCGGTGAGGCTCGGGCTTCAGTGTTCAGATCCAAGGGAGAAGACTGGAGTTGGCTGTGTGAACACAGCCTGAAGGGGATTAGTGTGCCATAACTAGCTGGGAGAGAGTCTGGGAAGAAGTCTGGACCTGCCTAAGAGGCAAGAGACCATTGTTTCAGGGTGCACAAGGAGAGAGGATTCCTTCCCAGTCTGCCCACAGAAGGCAGAGCACCGCCTAAATGAGCTCAATAGCAGAATAACTGAGGCAGAAAAACGGATAAGTAACCTGGAAGATAAAATCATGGAAATAACTACCACAGAGGAGAATAAAGAAAAAAGAATGAAAAGAATTGAGGACAGTCTCAGAGAGCTCTGGGACAATGTTAAACACACCAACATTCGAATTATAGGGGTCCCAGAAGAAGAAGAGAAAAAGGAAGGGTCTGAGAAAATATTTGAAGAGATTATAGTTAAAAACTTCCCTAACATGGGAAAGGAAAGACTCAATCAAGTCCAGGAAGCGCAGTGAGTCCCATACAGGATAAATCCAAGGAGAAACATGCCAGGAACCGTATTAATCAAACTATCAAAAATTAAATACAAAGAAAAAAATGTTAAAAGCAGCAAGGGAAAAGCAACAAATAACATATAAGGGAAACCCCATAGGGTTAACAGCTGATCTTTCAGCAGAAACTGCAAACCAGAAGGGAGTGGCAGGACATATTTAAAGTGATGAAAGGGAAAAACTTACAACCAAGATTACTCTACCCAGCAAGGGTCTCACTCAGATGCAACAGAGAAATTAAAACCTTTACAGACAAGCAAAAGCCAAGAGAATTCAGCATAAACAAACCAGCTTTACAACATACGCTAATGGAACATCTCTAGGTAGGAAACACAAGAGAAGGAAAAGACCTACAATAACAAACCCAAAACAATTGAGAAAATGGTAATAGGAACATACATATCAATAACTACCTTAAATGTAAATGGTTTAAATCTCCAACCAAAAGACATAGACTGGCTGAATGGATAGAAAAACAAGACCCATATATATGATGTCTACAAGAGACCCACTTCAGACTTAGGGACACATACAGACTGAAAGTGAGGGGATGGAAAAAGATATTCCATGAAAATGGAAATCAAAAGAAAGCTGGAGTAGCAATTCTCATATCACACAAAATAGACTTTAAAATAAACACTATTACAAGGACCAAGAAGGACACTACATAATGACCAAGGGATCAAACCAAGAAGAAGATATAACAACTGTAAATATTTATGCACCCAAAATAGGAGCACTTCAATACATAAAGCAAACGCTAACAGCCATAAAAGGGGAAACTGACCGTAACATAATAATAGTAGGGGACTTTAACAGCCCACTTTCACCAATGGACAGATCACCCAAAATGAAAATAAATAAGGAAACACAAGCTTTAAATGACACATTAAACAAGGTGGACTTAATTGATATTTTTAGGACATTCCATCCAAAAACAATAGAATATATTTTCTCCTCAAGTGCTCATGGAACATTCTCCAGGATAGATCATATCTTGGGTCACAAATCAAGCCTCAGTAAATTTAAGAAAATTAAAATCATATCAAGTATCTTTTCTGACCACAACACTATGAGACTAGATACAAATACAGGAAAAAAAACTGTAAAAAATACAAACACATGGAGGCTAAACAATATGCTACTAAATAACCAAGAGATAACTGAAGAAATCAAAGTGGAAAATCAAAAAATACCTAGAAACAAATGACAATGAAAACACGACGACCCAAAACCTATGGACTGCTACAAAAGCAGTTTTACGATGGAAGTTTATAGTAATACAATCCTACCTTAAGAAACAAGAAAAAACTCAACCTAACCTTACACCTAAAGCAATTAGAGAAAGAGGGACAAAAAAAAAAAAAAAACCCTCCAAAGTTACCAGAAGGAAACTGATCATAAAGATCAGATCAAAAATAAATGAAAAAGAAATGAAGGGAACAATAGCAAAGATCAATAAAACTAAAAGCTGGTTCTTTGAGAAGATAAACAAAATTGATAAACTATTAGCCAGACTCATCAAGAAAAAAAAAGGGCAAGACTCAAATCAACAGAATTAGAAATGAAAAAGTAGAAGTAACAACTGACACTGCAGAAATACAAAGGATCATGAGAGATTACTACAGCAACTATATGCCAATAAAATGGACAACCTGGAAGGAAATGGACAGATTCTTAGAAAAGCACAACTTTCTGAGACTGAACCTGGAAGAAATAGAAAATATGAACAGACCAATCACAAGCACTGAAACTGAAACTGTGATTGAAAATCTTCCAACAAACAAAAGCCCAGGACCAGATGGCTTCACAGGAGAATTCTAACAAAGATTTAGAGAAGAGCTAACATGTATCCTTCTCAAACTCTTCCAAAATATACCAGAGGGAGGAACACTCCCAAACTCATTCTACAAGGCCACAACCACGCTGATACCAAAACCAGACAAAGATGTCACAAAAAAAGAAAACTACAGGCCAATATTACAGATGAACACAGATGCAGAAACCCTCAACAAAATACTAGCAAACAGAATCCAACAGCACATTAAAAGGATCCATACACCATGATCAAGTGGGGTTTGTCCCAGGAATGCAAGGATTTTTCAATATACACAAATCAATCAATGTGATATACCATATTAACAAATTGAAGGATAAAAACCATATGATAATCTCAAAGATGCAAAAAATCTTTCGACAAAATTCAACACCCATTTGATAAAAACTCTCCAGAAAGTAGGCATAGAGGGAACCTACATCAACATAATAAACACCATATGTGACAAACCCACAGCCAACATTGTTCTCAATGATGAAAAACTGAAACCATTTCCTCTAAGATCAGAAGCAAGACAAGTTTGCCCACTCGCACTGTTATTATTCAACATAGCTTTGGAAGTTTTAGCCACAGCAATCAGAGAAAAAAAAAATAAAAGAACTCCAGGTCGGAAAGAAGAAGTAAAGCTGTCACTGTTTGCAGATGGCATGTTACTATACATAGAGAATCCTAAAGAAGCTACCAGAAAACTAGTGGAGCTAATCAATGAATTTGGTAAAGTAGCAGGATACAAAAGTAATGCACAGAAATCTCCTGCATTCCTATTCACTAATAATGAAAAATCTGAAAGAGAAATTAAAGATACACTCCAATTTACCATTGCAACAAAAAGAATAAAATACCTAGGAATAAACCTACCTATAGAGACAAAGATTGTATGCAGAAAATTATAAGACATTGATGAAAGAAATTAAAGATGATATAAACAGATGGAGAGATCTACCATGTTCTTAGATTGGAAGAATCAACATTGTGAAAATGACTCTACTACCCAAAGCAATCTACAGATTCAGTGCAATCCCTATCAAACTACTAATGGCATTTTTCACAGAACTAGAACAAAAAATTTCACAATTTGGATGGCAACACAAAAGACCCCGAATAGCCAGAGCAATCTTGAGAAAGAAAAACGGAGCTGGAGGAATCAGGCTCCCTTACTTCAGACTATACTACAAAGCTACAGTAATGAAGGCAGTATGGTACTGGCACAAAAACAGAAATATAGGTCAATGGAACAGGATAGAAAGCCCAGAGATAAACCCACGCACTATGGTCACCTTATCTTTGATAAAGGAGGCAAGAATATACAATGGAGAAAAGACAGCCTGTTCAATAAGTGGTGCTGGGAAAACTGGATAGCTACATGTAAAAGAGTGAAATTAGAACACTTCCTAACACCATACACAAAAATAAACTCAAAATGGATTAAAGACCTAAATGTAAGGCCAGACACTATAAAACACTTAGAGGAAAACATAGGCAGAACACTCTATGACATAAATCACAGCAAGATCCTTTTTGACCCACCTCCAAGAGAAAATAAACAAATGGAACCTAATGAAACTTAAAGGCTTTTGCACAGCAAAGGAAACCATAAGCAAGATGAAAAGACAGCCCTCAGAATGGGAGAAAATATTTGCAAATGAAGCAACTGACAAAGGATTAATCTCCAAAATATACAAGCAGCTCATGCAGCTCAATATCAAAGAAAGAAAACCAACCCATTCCAAAAATGGGCAGTAGACCTAAATAGACATTTCTCCAAAGAAGATATACAGATTGCCAAGAAACACATGAAAGAATGCTCAACATCACTAATCATTAGAGAAATGCAAATCAAAACTACAATGAGGTTATCACTTCACACCAGTCAGAATGGCCATCATCAAAAAATCTACAAACAGTAAATGCTGGAGAGGGTGTGGAGAAGAGGGAACCCTCTTGCACTGTTTGTGGGAATGTAAATTGATACCACCACTATGAAGTATAGTGTGGAGGTTCCTTAAAAAACTAAAAATAGAACTACCATATGACCCAGCAATCCCACTACTGGGCATATACCCTGAGAAAACCACAATTCAAAAAGAGTCATGTACCACAATGTTCATTGCAGCTCCATTTAAAATAGCCAGGACATGGAAGCAACCTAAGTGTCCATCTTCAGATGAAAGGGTAAAGAAGATATGGCACATATATACAATAGAATATTACTCAGCCATAAAAAGAAATGAAATTGAGTTATTTGTAGTGAGGTGGATGGACATAGAGTCTGTCATACAGAGTGAAGTAAGTCAGAAGGGGAAAAACAAATACCATATGCTAACACATATATATGGAATCTAAAAAAAAAAAAGTTCTGATGTACCTGGGGGCAGGACAGGAATAAAGACACAGACCTACCAGAGAATGGACTTGAGGACACAGGGAGGGGGAAGTGTAGCTGGGATGAAGTGAGAGGGTAGCATTGACATATATACACTACCAAATGTAAAATAGTTAGCTAGTGGGAATCAGCTCCATAGCACGGGAGAGCAGCTTGGTACTTTGTGACCACTTAGAGGGGTGGGATAGGGAGAGTGGGAGGGAGATACAAGACAGAGGGGATATGGGCATATATGTATACATATAACTGATTCAGTTTGCTATACAGCAGAAACTAACACAACATTGTAAAGCAATTATACTCCAATAAAGATGTTAAATAAATAAATAAATAAAAATAAATTATACTAGATGCCTAAATCTTCTTTCATATTTAATCCCAGTTGTTCCATTATGTAGCTGTAGCATGTAGAATATTTTCTGTTATTAATTTTCTTCCCTCTTTTTCTCCTGTTAAACTCAAAGCTCTGTGAGGTGAGGGAAATACATAGATAGATATAGATATACAGGAGATATCGATATAGATTTAGCCACAACTTTAGATTCAGTACATAGTCAACAGCCTAGAAACAGTAGATCCTTGATATATGGTCCTTAAACAATGAGTAAAATCTTAAAAAAAAAAGTATTCTAGTCCATCAATCCTAAAATACATTGTAAACTGATTATATCTACTATATTGGCAGAAGGGCTTGAAATCAAGCAAACTGAATGACTTTTATGTGCCAATTCTACAAAATATATATTTTCCACACAAAATGCAGTAGTTCTACTAATAATCACAACTGCCAATGTGTAATTTACTGTCCATTTTAGGCTAAGCAGCTATAAAAGAATTCAAAAGCTACACATACACACCCAATCCTGCCTTTTGCTGAGTAACTCATTTTGAATTTAGCTTATTTCTTTTGGTCTATTTTATGTAAGTGTTAAATTTATAAGTTTAATTATAAACCTTGTTTTACATTACTGAAATAATTGTAAATATTGGAAAAATGCAAAAAATCAGTCAAAAAAATTGCAAATTAATAAAAGGCTGTTTTCTCATGATTTAAATCGCTCACACACATAAGTATTTCCTCCTAAGCAGTCTTACAGCTTCTTGGTTCTCTTTGGTTAAACAAAAAGTGTTTCATTAGCTGCTAAGGTGAAGAAAGAATTCATTGTTTTATACCATGAAGTATTATTATATCTCCACTTCTATCTAAGGAACCCTTTCTATCTTCAACTCCAGTCTGTAAACGATTATTTCTGGGCAGAGATGAGAATTCTTCCTCTGCCCTCATATTATAGAGCACATAATGGTAGAGAAGAAATAGACAAAGAAATAGATTCAGCCTAGATACAGGAAATGATATGGAATAAGTAAGCAAACAACAGCATTTTTCAGGGCATATAGAAAAGAGGTCTACCTACCTCCACAGAAGCCACTGATATGATTTTACTGGGATAATTTTGAGTAGTAACTTAGGGTATTCTGAAAAAATAGCATACTTTCTCAATCAAGGGCATACCTACCCCTGTATAGAATACAGTGGCATCCAGGATGGCTTATGACATCAATATAGATGGTCAAATTCATTTGAAAGAAATAATGGAATCCATCATGGGCTAAAATAAAAACTGTCTACTTTGCTACATTGCTTAATTGTTCTATTGTTTTCTCTGTATAGAAAACATAAACATTTATAAGTGGTTTTACCATATATTATATAATTATGTTATTTGTAGATAAATGTTTAAAAATCTTAAATATTTCTTATATCATCAAGTAATTTCAAACATCTTCTACATTTTTTTCTCAGTACTCCCAAAATACAGAATTCCAATCCCAAGTAGATTTTAACTGATTATTACAGTAGACAAGTTAGTCAAAAACTGAAAAATCATCAACTTTATAAAAAGCTTGCTTCATGAAGTTAATATATATTTATTTAAGCTGCATTTCACTAACTCATATAATTAAATAAAATGTTTTGTCTGCTTTTCAATGTCATTTGAGCATAACTGAATAAGAGAAAATCTGGAGTGCATATTTTCAAACAATGATGAAAATATGAATATTTTCAAGTAATCATGAAAATATACAGTGTAAGATATTATCTGTTTATACACAGACTCCCACTCTTAAAAATGTTTCCCAAAATTATTCCTGTTTGGTTAAAACCAAAAGCTAGTTCACAATTCCTTATCAAATGGCAAAAAGTAAAACTACTCAATAGTTTAGGAAAGAAAAAATATTTACTAAAATTATCAGGGGGATTTCACATAGGCAGCAAGTCCTGTAATTACTTTTCTGATTTTTGGAGAGGAAAACCAGAGATACCTTTGCTATTATTACATGTGTTTCCAGGCTACTTTTATAAAGTTCAAGACTTGTGGATTATATTTTATTGGAAAGGCAATATAGTTTCAAGAGCAATAACTACTATTAATAATAATACTTTCTCTAGAGGTTGATATAGAAACATAATAGCAAAAGCAATACAAGGTATTTTGATGTATTTTTTCCCATTAGAGTTTCTTGCACTGACTATAAAAAGCTGATGTGTAAAAATTTGGGATTTATTTGTTTTGTTTTTGTATTCTATAATGCAATAATTGCTCATTTATCCATTTAGATAAGAATAGATTTCTAGAAATAATAGATCTCTGACTATCTTGACATAGCAGGGCCTAAGCTATCCCTAGGCAGCATTATAAAGTTGAAAATGTTTTTTGTGTGTTTCAAAATTAAGTATATTAAATTCTCATTTAAGGAAGTTATAAAAATAAAACTGGAGTATTAATATAATCTGGAACTATTTAAGACAACAATTTTAATGCTTTTCTTTACATTAAAAGATTAGTTGCATAGGGGAGAAGAAAGGCCAATCATTTTCACCTGAAAGTGTCTATTCAAGCACACCGGTAAGCTTCATCCCAAAGCAAAAGTCAGCTCCTTTAAAACTGATCATGACTTGCCTCTTCCTACAATTCCCTCCCATTTGAGAAATGCAGTTTTAGACAATCCCACTAGATTTTTCAACTGGCTATGGAGAAAAGAGTAAGATATATGTGTGATATTATTATCTCTTTATTCTACAATATTCAATTATTCTAGTTCATGCAAATTTACACAATAGAAGCATTTTAAACATTTTGAAATTGATGGGAATACAAAGTAGAATTTAGTTAAACACATAGCAAATAAGAAAACATCAGTCTAATAATTTTCATCATCCAGCGCAGTGTCATGAAGCCATTTCAAAACTTTAGTCTTCTGTTATCTTTGATGAGCCCACTTTGTCTCACTCTAAGTGACATTAATTCCACTTTTCAGAGAAAATAAAAGACTCTAGATAAAAATGGAACTATTTTCTTGCCACTAAACTTTAACATTTTCATCAATCCCTACTGTCTATCCTATTTCCTAAACCTAATTCATCCATCTGGATTACGATTCTCAAATATTCCTGCCGTCTCATGAGTGGGCTGTCCCTTTTTCAATAATCAACTTTCTTCTGCTACTCCTTCTAAATTAGATCCTTCCCAGAGAAAGTTAATGATACACATGTCTCTTCATTGTCAAAAAATACTTTGTACATAAAATCCCCTCTCTCTGCTATTGTTTTTTCTCTTTCCCTTTATAAGGTAGAGCTGTTGAAAAAATATTTTTCATCCTATTGTTTTATAATTCCATTCAGCCTTAAACTCTGCATTTTAGCCACGGCACCCAGAATGAAATAAAACTGTTTTGCCAATCATCTTGGTGAAGAATGCCATGAACTCTTTAGCTGAAGGGCACTCTGCATTGAGTCTGTGGATTGTATCCTCACACAGCAAGCATTTTCATCCTTTGCATTTTATGATATCAAATTCCCATAGTTTTGTCCAAAGCCATTTCTTCTGGTTTCCTTTGCAGTCTCTACTTCCTTTAATTTTTTTTTAACATTTTAATGTCTTAAGAATCTTATTTTCTTTTTCCCCAAAGCTCTGTCAAAGCAAACTCATTCAATAGCATGTTTCCAGTTATCCTCCATAACAGAAATGACTGCATCATCATATCTCCTGTTTAGATTGCTCTTCTGAGCAAGTCCTCATATATCACTGTTATCTGGACATTTTCACTTGTATGTCCAACAAGTATGTAAAATTGGGTTGTTCACATCTTTTCATTAAATTTTGCTTGTTTTTTTTTGTTTCTTTGTTTCTCTTCTCAAAAAAAAAAAAAAAGACACAATTCACCTTATTTTCTAAGGCAAAAAATTAGATATCGTCCATGATTCTCTTGTCTGTGTCCCACTTATTAACCACATCCAATCAGCTTAAAAGTGCCATTAATTACATGTCTAGAATGCCTCTTCAAACCATGCATTTTCCCATAATCCTTCATCTTCCTAGATTTTTCCACCATTATCTCTTCCTCAATCAATGGGATAATGGGATTACTCTGTCTCCTAATTACATTTTGTTTGCTTTCAAACAAACATTCTCCAATCCATTTACATAAGGCACCCAGATAAGCTTACAACTCTATATTTCTTAGGCATTATTTATCTTTCCTCCACTCATTCATTTCAACAGATATTTATTGAGCACCTGCTATGTGCCAATCATAATTCTATGCACTGATCAGATGGTGATGAGCCAAATAAACAAGGTAGATTACACTGGGCTTCCAGGCAAAACCTTGTTGAAAGTAAAATATTGAAGCTGAGAATTAAAGGATGAATATGTGTCAGCCAGTGAAAACATGAGGATAGAAGAGAGGATTTAGGTTACACGAAAAGTAAATTTGAACTTGCTTGCATAAGAAAGATCTTGTTGATTTTGAGAAATTGAAAGATCACTGTGGTTGAAATTCAGTAAGTAGAGTAGTGGAAAGAGATGATGCTTGCTTGGGAGACAGGGTTCAAATTGCCTTTCATATTGATAAAAGTATAAAGTATTGGATGGCTTTAAGAAGATAACTATTACCATATATTTAATTTATATATATATATATATATATATATATTTTAAAGCTCATACATTCTGCTGTGTGGGGGAAAGAGGGGAAGTCAGGAGGCAGGCTAGGAAGCTACTACAATAGATCAAGGAAGAGCTGATATATCATGGACTATAGCAGTGGCAGATATATTTTATACTGTTTTTGAGAGGACAGCCTGATTCCTTATCATCTCCTTACTCTCTCTCCTCACTCTCTCTCCAACCAACAATTTATCCTGCAGTCATATAATATTTTGTTTCAGTCCTAAAAAGTGCTCTCCCTTCACTTTACATATTTCCTCTCCACTTAGACACTGAAAGCTATCCACTTAGACTATACTTCCTCTGGGAAGTACCCTCTGCTTCCATAATATCTTGTACTTGTTATATTGCTAATCACATTTCATTGCAATTGTCTGTAGACCCTTCTACTTTGTAGGAAGCTCTATATAGGTGGATCAGTGACCATGCCTAACTTGGTCTACTGGCATCCCTCGTACCTAACAGATTTCCTAGCACATGGTAGATATTCAATGAATATTTATTGACTGATATTAAAAGATAATGTTCTCCTTTACTCTCCTATCCTTAATAAACACATCAACCCACTTATTTGATTTCATAGCACTTAATTTTTGTCATTTAAATTCAAAATATTGTCTCCAACTGGAGGTCATTTTTTTTTTTTCCTTTTAGTAATACTTCTAAGACTTAAAGTGCAACAGATGTTTTAATGGTAAAAGCTTACTTGTATTTGGCTCCTGAGGTAGATGGAATTAATTTAAACAAAAGGTAAATTAGAGAAAATTATTTGCCTTTAAACAGAAGTATTTTCAAATGAGTCGATCAAGTAATAAACGCCTACTATATATCAAAAACTGTGCTATTTATTATAAAAAATGAAGTATACATCACAACGATTGCTCTCAATTAGTTTGAAATCTATTTGAAGAATCAAAATTAAGGACAGAATAGTAAATAGAAGATAAATATTAAGCAGACCCTATATTAAATACTACACTAGTGAAAAAATATAGTCAGAGAAATACATATAAAGATGGAAGACCTTTTCACCATAGACAGAGAAGGCCTTATTTAAGTTTAGATCTTGACTCTAGCATTCAAGTTTGGAACAGAAGAAGAATGGAAGGTGGGAGAGAGGTAAATTGTAGTTTGGGGACAAAAAAGAGTAATTAAATTAGCATGATGTCTGAAGCATTGTCTACAAGCAATATTGGCTGGAGTTAAATTGACATTTTGAGATGAATTAAAAAATATTTTTACAAATCTGAAAGAGACATATTTCAGTGAGTCTTTACAATAAAGAACACTTTAGATTTTATACTGGAGGCAATGAAGTGCCATTAAGTTTCATCAGTGACTTTTATTTTTTTCTCTACTGGAAGGTAGTTAGATACTGGTTAGGAAAGAAACAATAAATACCTAATCTGAATCATAAAAATAAAGAGTAAAAATAATAAAACAAAATATTTTATGATTAAGGTATACAAAGCATTTGATCCAGTTTAATGTATTCAAGTACTTAGATTGAAACTATTTTGAACATTTTGCTCCTACAGCCAAAGCTTCAGGAATTTGGCATTTTTTACCTTCAGTTATCTTGGGAGGAGAGACAAAAACCCATTCTGGGTTTAGAAGTGATGATCAGATAGACAACAACGAAAAAACACTTAAATATATGTTATTGTTTTCTTGAGCAGTCTTTTATTTCCATGTATGTTTATCAGTCTATTTTTTATGTTACCTATTGGGATAACATTTGCTTTTTCAAAATGTTTGTATAGTTTATTTTTTAAATTACATATGCTTATGAGGGAGTTTTTGAACAATATGGCAAAGCATAAAGAAGAAGAAAAAGCACAACTAAACAAAAAATATGAAAATAATATCTAAACTCATACTATCTATGTACAAGTCACAACATTAGATGACATTTTCTAGACTGCTTTTGATGCACATGGATGGATGGATGGAAAAAATCTTATTGAAAAAAGTTTATGTTGTCCATGTTATTTTTTAATTTATCGTTTTTATTTTTTAATTGTAAAATACACATAAAATAAAATTTACCATTTATTTACTTTTAAGTGTACAATTAAGTGATATTAAGTACATGCACAGTGTTGTGCAACCATGTGCAAAAATGGGATGAAGACCAAATATATATTTCTATTAGAAATCACAATATCACACATACTATATCACTTGCTTTTCTTTTATCTTACTCTGTAAAATAACTCCGTTTTTTTCTGGAGTAAAATGAACAATAATTAATTGTTTTCACATTAATAGACACAAAATTATTGTCAACTTTTCATGAAAAGATACAAATAAGATATCTTTCCATATATGTCATCCTGGGCACGTCTCTTTCTTACATTAAAGAGACAGTGTAACAAAATGGTGAAGAGCTTGGAATCCAGAGCCTGGAGTCAAACCTATCTGCTACTGATTAGCTGTCTGTACATAAGTGAGCTGCTCTAACCTTTCTGTGCCCCTGTTTCCAAATTCATAAAATGAGGCAATGATAGTAATTTTTTCATGGTATCATTTTGAGAATTAAATAATTTGTACAAGCAAATGCCTTAGATTAGTTTTGGCCCAGAGTAAATACTTAATAAATGATGACTATTATTAGCATTTTTACTATTATAGATTTCTACAAGTGTAATTGAAAAAGTAAATGGGAAATTATATAAAATTCCAATGATTCACAAATACTTCTAAAATGTTTTCTCTAATTTATACCACTGTACACTCTCATACAAATCACATATAAAAAAATTCTCATTTTCTTGTACTTTATGTCAGACCTCTTGTTAATTTGCCAAGTTTATGAGAAAAAGTAAGATTTCATCCTTGACTTGAGTTGCAACTTACTGTTTATCAATTATGATGAACATCTTTCATTTTTTATTGATACTTTACAGAGATTCTGTAGATTTCCTGTATATAGATTTTGGGGATTTAAAAATTTGTCCTTTTGTTGATATCAAACAGGTTTATGGGAACTTTTGATTAGTTCTGATTATTTCCAATTTTTTTTTGTTGCAAAGTTTGTATTAACCACTATTCCTATGCTATAGAACCAGTAGAGAATTCAGTTTTTTCTTGTTGAACATGGACTGTTACAAATAGTTTCTTCAGTAAATAGTTTTACATTGAACTAAGTTATCCTGACCTTATCAAATTTTTATAATTGTTATACTTGGTATTAATGTGTGATTAATACAGAGATGGTAAGAATTTTAATATATGTATGCATGTGTATGAAGATGGATAGAGTTTAGATAGATAGATAATTTTTTTAAGTTTACTTTCTGATGGGATAATCAAAAATAATTAAAATTATTTTAATCTGGAACTAAATTGAAACATTGATAAAATCACATAAGTAATTTCATCTAAAAACTGTCATTTCAGGCTTGGATAAGGTAACTCCATGATTTACCATGAATCTAAAACTGTACAACTCTTTTCATTTAACATAAACTTTTAGTAAGTAGTATATAACAGAGTGTAATAAAATTTATTATTATTTTGGTACCCTGTGAAGTTTTATACTGTGACCATTTCTGCTTTACCATCACTATGATTATTCGGTGTATACTTAGTTATTCTCACTTACTCTTCTACCAGTGATTCTCCACCTGTAACTAGGCATGGTAGTCAAAATAATGCCCCTTCCCTTCATAGTGATGTCCACATCTTAATCTCTGGAACCAGTGAATGTGTTAGGTTACATGACAAAGAGCATAAAGGTTGCAATGGGAATTAAGATTGCTAATCAGGTGATATTAAAATGGTGGGATTATCTGGGATTATCCAAGTAGTTCCAATGTAATGACAGGGATCCTCATACATGCACAAGGGAGGAAGAAAAGAGAGAGAGAGAGTCAGAGAGATGGCAACATGAGGATTTAGTCTGACTTTATTGGCTTTGAAGACAGAGCAATGGGCTCACAGGCCACAAAGTGCCCTTGGCCCCTAGTATCTGGACAATGAATAAAAGGGATTTTCTCCTAGAGCCTCCAGAGGGAGTAGAACCCTCTCTAAACTTTGAACTTAGGCCAGTTAGACTAGTTTCAGGCTTCTGACCTCCAGAACTTTAAGATAATCAATATGTGTTGTTTTAAGCCACAAAGTTTGTTGTAATTTTTTACAGCAGCACTAAGAAAATAATAAAATAGTATTCATTTAGAGTACATAAAGTCATATATGGGAACCACCAATAGCATTTAGGTGCTTCCTAAAAATATTAAGTATACAAGACACATAAAATATATGTCAATGAAAGACATGGTAAAGTGTAATATGTGGCCTCATATTCATAATTTCTCCTAATGTGCATAGCTCATTAAAATAATGTGTAACTGGCTAATACTGCAGGATGAAATTGTGTTTAATGTAAGTGGGAGAAAGATTTGATCTTAAAATCATACTTTTACTTTAGTATATGGAAAAATGAATAGATAACATTCATTTATTTAAAATCACATATCCTTTTTGAAAATTAAATAAAAATCTACAGTTATTTTAATGGGATTAATCTCCTCTTCATAATATGCCCAAATTAGCACATCTTATTACTAAAACTGATACGCATTTTGCTAAATTATTGAGATAGTATCATTAAATTTTCATTTTCATCATGGGGGGCTGTGTGTGTGTGTGTCTGTGTGTAACCAAAATGAGACACATTTGGGAACTAATCTATGTTCATTACCAAACTTTTAAGTACATAATCAAATTTGTAACTATAGAAAAAATATATGATTATAGGTCCATTCAGCCTGGAAACACAATGTGGTGGAAAACAATACTATGCATTTGTATTATAATGAAGAAATTTTTTCTCTGTTCATGTTATTCCATTATAGCAGTATAAATACATTAGTACATTAGAGGCATATCCAATTCATTGGACCATGACAATGACGATAAAAATAAAAATAGATAGCTAAATGGAAACAGTGCTCCATAACTTAAAAAGAAATGCTTCCACAACTTTATCCTTTATCTCATAATATTTTTCCTATTTAAATGATATCTAGAAACATACCTTTCTTAGGTTCGATTCTGTCCTCTCATATATTTCTTAGATAAGCAATCACATGAAACTGTTTTGAACAAAATGTAAACTCCCTAATTTAAGGTCCATTTACCTCTTCCTCAAAGCTCTTACCTGTCTCCCTTCTCTGACTCTGCACTTAAATCACATGAATGGCTGATGGGATCCCCAATGTGTGATGTCCTCTCTCACCTCCTACTCTTTGTACATGCTATTCCCTTAGCCTGTTAAATAATTACACAACACTTATGTATATTTTCCTCTGAACTTGCCAGCTCAAATTATTACTGGCACAGTATTCATAATTCTATTTTCTCTTATATCTTTATGTGTGGTGACATTAAAATCTACTAATTCTTCTAATTCTGTCTTATATCTGGTAGGAGATCTTAACCCTGATCCTGGGAATGCAATCCCTAATTTCAGTGTCGTATTCCTTAAAGTCTGACCAAGATTTAGGCATTACTTTAACTTACAACTCTGAACGTTTTGGATTGAAAACAATATATCCATTTGATTTATTTGAAATTCACAATAAAATTTGGTTTCACAAACAGGTTACAGAAGAGTGCTTGCAGATAGGCCATTAATGCTTTGAATACTCAAACTTCTAATTTAAAGAAAATTTCAGAAATTTATGTCTTACTCTGACAGACAAATACATCAGACACGTTTTTCCAGGCAAAGAAAAATATATTCGGATTGAGACCAGACCATGCAAAATTTTCTAAGAGATATATTTTATCTGACTACTTTATATTACTAAAGCAATATTATCTGTACTTACAACTTTCCTAATATGTTCTACAGCACAAGAAAATTCTTGTGGGATCCTGGAGCACAAGACAGAAGCTTAAAAGATGAATAAAAGAATTGAGTGGATTTATCCTTACTAGACAAGATTGAAGGAAATTTAATGAGTAGCTAGGGAGGATTAGACCTAGTTCCATTTTTATTCTATTGCATATCAGAGTTTTTAAAACTGAAACTTGCAGACTAGTTCTATTCAGAATTTCCACCTTATGTTTATTTTAGCCCCCATGATTTCTCCATAATATTAAGACTTTTTTTAAATTTAAAAAAAAAAAAAAACAATAACAGCAGCAACAAAATCTAACCCTCAGAAAATGCCAAATGACCAGTATATTTACCTGAGGGGCAAAATGGGGGACAAGAAGGTAGCTGAATACCGTTTTATACCACTATTGACAAGGATGAAAGTTATCCTCCTAATCCCTCCCTCCTCCTTCCCTCCCTTCCTTCCTTCCTTCCTTCCTTCCTTCTGCAAAGTTAAACACCTGCTAAATGTTGAATTAGAAAAACAAAACTGAAATATAAAATGGAACAGAGTGTTAGGAGGCCAACAGGATCATAAGATATGGTAAGAACAAGCAAGCAAGTAGAATTATGAAGCAAAGATGTCCCACCAGGAGACTAGCTGAACCAACGTGATCACTACACGTAGAGACTGTTAGAGTAACAGGGGAATTTGCAGGAGACAAAAACTTCCTGGGAGTTTGTTTTGGAATAAGATACTATCTACTTTGACATGGAAACTTAAACAGAGAATCTAAGATAGGAGGGCAGAATCTATAATTGAAAAGCTTTTTTTTTTTTCTTTCTAAATCACTGTTTAATTTCATGGATGATTGAAATCTTCCATTTCAAAATATATTCAATTCTTGAAGAAAGTTACTTGTCTATAAAATGTCCACTCCTGTTAAAATGAACAAAGAGGGATCCACAAAGCTTGGTTACATATACAACAGTTAAAACAAAGGTAATTTTAGCTTGCTTAAAGATGGATGATTTCATTTATGAGAACGTGAGTACACCTGCAGTTGAGGATGAAGCAATATGTATTTCTGACAATTCTAAGGGCATTTTAATAAGAGTTGTTTCACTTCATTAACATCAGCTTTTTAATTTAAAGGTGAAATTGAACAAATGAACTATTAATACCTGTCTTTTCATGTACCCATATAATGTGATTAACCATACACTGGAAATATATGTGCCTAATTTTACCGAACTTTTATTCTAATATTTCAATTTTTATCATGTAATGAGCATATCATAGATTGGGAAAAATTGTAATTGTTATTGAAAACTGAATTATGACTTTTTTTTGTATTTTCCAACTGTTTCAGGTACTAGAGAGGAAACACAAAAGGTACTCCAATGATATATAGCAAGAATTTTGTTTGCAGGAAATATGTTGTATCCGATTATGTCTCTTCATTTTATTATATTTTTATTAGATAAACTTTTAATTAAACTAAAATATGCATTAAGGAGTGTATAAATCTTATATGTACAGGCTAGTGAATTTTCACAAAATGTACACACCTGTGTTACTATTACATAGATAAAAAATTAAAATATTACCAGAACCCCCAAAAAACATTTTTGAAGGTTTTTCTAAATACTATCTAAAGTCTCAATAACAAGAACCCTTCTGATTTCCATCATCACAGATTACTTTTACCATTTTTATTTCATATAAATGGAGTTACACAGTATATACTTTTATGTGCCTAACAGTTTTTATACAATTTTATGATGTGAAATTCTTTTCATTAGCCCATTTTTATTGCTGAATACCAATTATTTGGCTACACAATTTATCTGTTCATCTAATGATAGACATTTAGTTGCTTCTAGATTTTTTGTATTCAAAGTGATGCCAGGGATATTAATATGTGTATCTTTAAATGCATATATATACACATTTTTTGTTGAGTATATTTCTAAAATTTAAAGTGCTAGGTCTTGGAGTGTATATGTGCTCAACTTTAGTATATATTGCCAAAGAGTTTTCTGAAGTGTTTCTACCAATATAGGCTCTCATCTCTTGTGTGTGGTACTTCCTATAATTCTACTTTTTCAACAACAATTGTGACTTTCTCTTTTAAAAATTTAGCCACTTTGTTATGAGCATTTTTATTGGCTTTAATTTGCTTTACGCTGTATCTAAAATGAGTAACTTGTCATTTTCTTATTGATTACCTGAATATCATTGCAAAGTGTTCATTCAAATATTTCCTTTTTTTTCTCACATTTTCCTACTGGTTTGTCTTTCTGTTGTGACTTGAAGATGTCTTCTATGTATTCAGAATATTAGAACCTTGTTGGTTGTATGTATATCAAATATCTTCTCCAACACCAATACTATGATTAACAAATATTCTTAATTTAATGTAATCTAACCTGTCAGTCTTTTATAATTAAGGACATTTTGCATCCTGTTTTACAAAATGTTGACTTACCCCAAAATCATAACAGTATTTTTCTGTATTAACTTCTGAAAGCTTTAGTGTTTCACTTTTCACATTTAGGTATACAGTGTATGTTGAATTCATTTTCGTATATGGTTTGAAGTAGAGGTCAAGTTTCACTTTTTTCCAATTTATGTATTCAGTTGATCTCACACCATTTATTGAAAAAGCTATCCTTCCCTGAATATATTATGATATTACCTATCATAAATTAAGTGAATATATGTGAAGAAGATATTTCTGAACTATATGTTCTATTCATTGGTTTTATCCTTGTGCATATATGATGTTAAATTTGTATTAGCTTCATAATAGTTCTTGATATCTGGTCATGCTATTCTTCCAAATTTGCTCTTCCTCGAATAGTTTTCTTATTCTTAGCTCTTTTTACATATAATACTTTAAAATCAAGTCACCAATTAAAACAAACACACATACAAATCTGCTGTGATGGTGATTGTATTTAATTTGTGTCTTCCAGTACATGCACACAGTATATTTCTATATTTATACAGGTCTTAAATTTCTCTCAACAATTTTGTGTATGTGTATGTATATAGACGTCTTACAATGTTACATTTATTTGATTTTGTGTATAACACTGTAAGTGGTATCATCTTTTAAAATTATTTTCTGCTTGTTGCTTTCGTGTGGCCAAACAATTGGTGTTTTTACATCGACTTTGTAGGATGCTGAATTCCTTCATCAATTGTAAGAGTTTACCTGAAGATTCTTGGGTTTTCTAAGTACACATTCATTTTCTCTGCAAATAATGACAATTTTATTTCCTTATTCCATTTCTTACAACTTACATTTCATACTATGTCTTTATTACCTTGGATAAGTTCTACAGTATAATCGTGAAGAGACAATGCTATGCAGTAATAAAAAGTACCCTGTTATTTTGGAATGAGAACGTGGTTCTGAGGATGGTTATGTATTTTCACACTGGATCCTTTAGTCTTCACCCTTTTATAAATGTGTAAGATTAGGATGAACTTTCAAATTTACATGGTAAGAAGAAAAGTAGGACATTATTGCCATACCGTATGACTTATATTTAACTTATTCTGAAATATATTGTTATACATGTTTGCCATAGTAGAAAGGAAGCTTAGTCAGCATTTGCAGTTCTCTAAAAGCCTGTGGTAGGTAAAAGGAAATTGACTTGGTATTAAAACTTCAAGTTAGGGCTTCCCTGGTGGCGCAGTGGTTGAAAGTCCGCCTGCCGTTGCAGGGGACACGGGTTCGTGCCCCGGTCCGGGGGGATCCCACATGCCGCGGAGCGGCTGGGCCCGTGAGCCATGGCCGCTGAGCCTGTGCGTCCGGAGCCGGTGCTCCGCAACGGGAGAGGCCACAACTGTGAGAGGCCCACTTACCGCAAAAAAAAAACCCAAAAACTTCAAGTTAACCATCTGTTAAACTTATGGTTGATTTAAGCAATGAAAAGCATCCTTACAGAGAATTTGAAGTTATAAGAGATATTATTCCTCTGGTCTAATTGTGAGAAAAGCCAACAACCTATTATTGATTATTTCAACATTAAAAAAAAAAAGTAACAACTTGAAACTTGTCTCTACTTAAATGGAGATGTATCTTCTAACTGTTTTGTTACCCAGCTATTTAATATTCTAGTTTTCTCAAAGTGGAAAAGTTTGTATACCAGTGAATTTTCTATGATTTAATGAAAACATATGACACACACAAATTTGCTTCCTCCAGATAGTCAAGTTCAATTGACTTCTCAGCGTTCCTTGTCATTTTTATTGTAGTTAATGTGTTGATTTAAAAACTCTAAACCCACCTCGATTTCCCTGAATTAACGTAAATTGGTTTGGGGGGTGTGTGTGGAATGGGGCAATGCGTCCAGGAGCTCCGCGGTTGCCTTATAGGTGGTGTGTCCCAGACTCCTTAGGAACAAGTCTGGGACAAGGGGAGGGGCCTCTGGCATCCCGGGCACCCAGGTGTTTCTCATCTAGGACAGCCTTGTCAGCCAGTAGAACTCCCGAGATCTAGAGAGATGGGATTTCTACTGGGAGGGGGGTAGGGGATGCAGCCACTGGGTCCTGCCTGATTCTGATCTGAGCTGCTCCTGGCATTCAAGAGCTTCCCTGCTCATCCTCTCCCTGCCCTTCTGTCAGTACCTTTTCGCTCAGAAGAAAGGCTTCAATATTTTACCATTACTTATTATGTTTGCTATAGGCTACTTGTTAGACAACTCTTATCTGATCAGGACACTTCTCTATTCTTTCTTTACTTAAAGGTTTTCTTTAAATCATGAATACATTGTTGTGCTTTATCAAATGATTTTTCTTCACTGGTTGATATGATCACATTGTACTCCCTCACTCCCATTTTGGTTGTTGTTGTTAATGTAGTGATTTTAAAACTGTAAACCCTCCTTGATTTCCAGGAATAAATGTAAAGTAGTCTTTCCACATTATGCTTTTTATATATTATTTGAACTACTGATATTTTTTGAGTACTTTGTTTCAAATTTTAGTTTTGTGGAATATGCTTGTCAATTTTTGATATCGAAGTTACATTGGACTCAAATATAAGCTGGGAAGAGTACCTTATTTTTCAATTCAGTGGAGGTATTTGTGTAAGATGAGTATAATTTATTCTTTAAATATTTGGGGAAAATTCAACACTGGATCCATCAGGAACTGGATTTTTTTTTTCAATTGATTCTTACTCAAGCTCTTCATCCTATAACTATAGGGAAAGTTTTATCAGTTGAATCTGTTGTTGACAAGAGTAATGGATGCATTCTGTAGGGTAAAGGAAGGATCTCCTTTAATCTCAGCTTTAAGGAAAGATTTCATAAGTGATTTGATAACATTATTTAAAATATACATTGTCTGCATGCACTAAAACTATAGAGAAAACACATATATATCTGATATTCATATGAAATATTTTAATGATCCAAGAAATAGATTCAACAGGCATCTAGTATACGCATTTTATCATTACTATTCAGTAGGACAGCAAATAAACTACTATAAATCTGAAGTTTCTACCGATTTTTTTAGACTTCTATCAGTGTTTAACTATTTTCATATAATGGTTCCATATAGCAATTAAATTTGCACCTATTCCTTGATATAACAGGTGTATTTTTTTGTATTAGATAAAACAGTTTTATTATAAGAAGAATGATTTCTCAGTGCTAAGAGCTCTGTGGACACTTATTTTGTTTTATTATCAATGACTGGGGTAGCTACACAATTACTCTTGACTTAAAACATTTCTAATTAAAAGAGTTGTGAGTATGCTATATGTAAAAGAGTGCTGAATACTCAGTCCCCTAGTCATCTGTACAATGTGGTGAGTTGGAAGCTATGTGCAAAAGATCTCTACCCTGCCTGCCTACAGACACTCATTCAAGTACCCACTGAGCCAAAGTCAGATAGCTTTTCATTCAGGCACACATCCTGGCTAGACTATTCAATTTCCACAAGAGAAGGTCAACTCTATTCTGAGGTTGACTGTCTGTTAGCACATATAGGTCAATATTTATCTGGCAGCATAGAATTGCTTTATTCCAATTACTTGCCAGGGAATACAATCTCAAATTCCTTCCTGCCCAATATCTATCTATCAAAGGCCCTTCTGAGAAAAGTCTATTTGTGGAGCATTTCTTCAAGGCTATTCTGTTTATCAGTTCTTCCACATAATCTGAAATCTATTGTGCAATAGTTCAGACAATCACAAAAATGAGTAATTTCATCATATCATATTTTTCCGATTCTTCCCTAAATGATCACAGCTATTGAGTTATGCACTTGTGTAAATCCACTGCCATTAAAAGAAACAACCAGTCATGTTATTTTTAGTTGGACACAATAGGGGATATTTCCTTTGATGAAACTTCTTTCTGTTTGTTTTTTAGGATTGCTTGTATTTCTCCTGAGCAAGTAAATTTGCTTTGATCTTATGGACTCTATATTGTTACACAGACAAGGTTTCTCATTTCTGTCTTGATGCTGTAATGCTAAAAACTACATCAAAGCGCATCTTTGGCAAGTGTATAACCTCCTTACATATGCATTTTATAAACGTTATTTTATTCTCCAAATTATTCAATATGCTTCCTTATTTTACTCTTTTTCAGCTAATTCAAATGTATATTATGTATCACTAAATGTTGCCTTAAATTATTTAGAGAAAAAAGTGGAGAATAAACAAATTCATAAATAAGTAGAAAAAGTAAATATTATAACAAATGATATTTCAGTTTTAGCTGGTAAATTTGACTTTCTAGATTTATTTTCTTAATGCAGTCAATTGTGCAAGTAGTATTTGTAAGAGGTTTTGTTCAAGATTTGAGTCTTAAAAATCTTTTATTATATCAAAACTAAATCTTAACAGAAGAGAGTTGATTCATAATACTGGAAAGTCCTTGTTTCAAAACACATTTGGTTTTCCTTCTCATGATCCAATAATTTGAGATAATTTCTTTGAGACAGACAGAAAATTTAACCAGTTTTTTTTTCTCAGATTCCAGTAAGAGGGAGAACACTTCCCTGAAGAAATTTATTTTGTAAATCCAACATTTAATTATATGTATATAAACATATCCTGAATAGTGACCACTGTTTGACAGTAATTCTACTTTGAAGTTGGTGTAGCATAACTCATTACATATGGATCTTAAACACCCTTATACCTTTAGTTGAGATAATAATATTTTGTATAAGCTATTATGTTCTGAGTTGGTCAGCTTGGTAAATGTGACATTTGAACATTACAAAAGACAGGCAATAATATTCAACAAGGAATTTTTAAATCATTTTTAAAATTAAGAATTTTATCTAAGAATTTTGCCATATTTCCTTATAACTCTTATCTGAACATTATCCACATGCTTTTTAACTATATTTATATGTGACTTCAAATACATTTTAAAAATTTAATATATACTGATATATTAAGTATGTATGTATATATAATATATAATGCATAAATTAATAATATAACTAATATAATTATAAAATATCTGATAACCAGGAATTATGAGAGTAACATTCAGATATTAAATGACAAATAGCATTGCCCAACCTTCATGGTTCTTTACAACAGTGAGACCAAATGACTTTACTATATAATTATATATATATATATATATATATATATATATGCTTATATATATTTCCATACCTATCATAATTGTAAGTTTGTATATGTGTATATATACATACATACTTCTAAAATATTTTACATGTGTATTCTTTTAAGATTAACACACCAGTTTCCCCCTTAATTTGTACTATAAAATCTTATATTAGATGATTTTGATTTCAAGTTATTAGTGTTTAAATCAGTAAGATTTATCTGGTCTGGCATAGCATAGTATTGTGATCTTATAGCAGAGAACTGAAGACTAAATAAATGAATATTTTAGAAAATCATTAGTGACTTTTGTGATCTCATATATTGTATTCATTATACATTTTATACTTGATTTTCAATACATGGTTATATACTGTATATTTTCTGACATGATTTTAGAATTAATGACAGAATAAGGCATAGTCTGTCTAAATTTTGCTTCATTATTTGTTAGCAAAGAACTCTTGGAGAACAAAAATTTTAAAACTAGTATGCTTTTCCAAGTAAAAGTTTAACAGTCTTTCTCTAATCTAGGATTACTGTATTTTCAGACCATGCCAGGTCTTGAAAACTCCTTATTTCAGGTAGATTATTAAATGTCAAGCAAAAACAAGAATGTTCAATACAATGTCTAGTCTGTAAAATATATTTTGGATATTAAATTGGAAATATTTATGTAAGAATTTTATGAAACTGTTCTGGTTCAGGTTAATCATTCAGTTATAACACACGAGGAAACAACACATAAGAATTACCACCTTTATGATAAAAAAGCCTATTTTCAGGTTAAAAATAGACAACAGCTCTGAAAATTTCTCGTCTACAAAATAGGAAAATCCACTTGGAAGTAGAGAAAAGAGTGACCTTGTAGCATGAAATTGCCAATGATTGCAATATTAAAACTGCAGGAAAACGCACTCTCAAAGTGTCACCCTTTGGTAATAGCAAAAGGTCATTTTACCACTAAATTCTGTGTTTGGCCACTCTATTTCCAACTGAGTGAGAGAGAGCTTTTAAATTTCCAACTGAGTGAGAGAGAGATTTAAAATTTGATTTAAAATTTTAAAATTTAAAATTTAAAATCAGTTCCTTTCTTTAGAATAAAACGTGGATCTCTACAGCTGGTGCAACTCTATGGGATTGGGAGAAGGTGCACGACCCTGAAACCTCTCCTTCAAGAGGCAAGGAGAGCCATATGTTTGTTCTCTACGTCTATGTCTCTATTTCTGCTTTGTAAATAAGATTGTCTATACCAATATTTTCAGATTCCATATATACGTGTTAATATATGATATTTTTCTCTTTCTAACTTACTTCACTCTGTATGACAGTCTCTAGGTCCATCCATGTCTCTACAAATGACCCAATTTTGTTCCTTTTTATGGCTGAGTGATACTGCATTATATATATGTACCACATCTTCTTTATCCATTTCTCTGTTAATGGACATTTAGGGTGTTTCCATGTCCTGGCTATTGTAGATAGTGCTTCAGTGAACATTGGGGTGCATATATGTTTTTGAATTGTGGTTTTCTCTGAGCATATGCCCAGTAGTGGGATTCCTGGGTCACATGATAGTTCTATTTTTAGATTTTTAAGGAACCCCCATACTGTTCTCCATAGTGACTGTATCAATTTACATTCCCACCGACAGTGTAGGAGGGTTCCCTTTTCTTTACACCCTCTCCAGCATTTATTGTTTGTAGATTTTTTTGATCATGGCCATTCTGACTGGTGTGAGGTGATATATCACTGTAGTTTTGATTTTCATTTCTCTAATAATTAGTGATGTTGAGCATTTTTTCATGTGTTTTTTGGCAATTGGTATATCTTCTTTGGAGAAATGTCTATTTAGGTCTTGTGCCCATTTTTGGATTGGGTTGGTTTTCTGATATCGAGCTGCATGAGCTGTTTGTATATTTTGGAGATTAATCCTTTGTCCATTGATTCATTTGCAAATATTTTCTCCCATTCTGAGGGTTGTCTTTTCGTCTTGTTTATGATTTCCTTTGCTGTGCAAAAGCTTTTAAGTTTCATTAGGTCCCATTGTTTATTTTTGTTTTTATTCTCATTACTCTAGGAGGTAGGTCAAAAAAGATCTTGCTGCGATTTATGTCAAAGAGTGTTCTGCCTATGTTTTCCTCTAAGAGTCTTATAGTGTCTGGTCTTACATTTAGGTCTTTAATCCATTTTGAGTTTATTTTTGTGTATGGTGTTAGGGAGTGTTCTAATTTTATTCTTTTACATGTAGCTGTCCAGTTTTCCCAGCACCACTTATTGAAGAGGCTGTCTTTGCTCCATTGTATATTCTGGCCTCCTTTGTTATAGATTAGGTGACACTATTGATACTATGTATAAAATAGATAACTAATGAGAACCTACTGTATAGCACAGGGAACTCTACTCAATGATCTGTGGTGACATAAATGGGAAGGAAATGCAAAAAGGAGGGGATATATTTATGCATATAGCTGAATCACTTTGCTGTACAGTAGAAAATAACACAACATTGTACAGCAACTATACTCCAATAAAAATTAAAAAAAAAAAAAGAGGCAAGGAGGGAACTGTAACTTTTCCCCAACACCTGAGCATTTCTGGACACTGCCCTAGGGAAAAAGAGCAGGTGGATCTCAGCACCTCAATTCCTACTAGTTCTACATGTTAGGCTCTTAAGTATATTGAGTTAAAAAATACGGGTGTGGGGCTTCCCTGGTAGCGCAGTGGTTGAGAGTCCACCTGCCGATACAGGGGACACGGGTTCGTGCCCTGGTCCGGGAAGATCCCACATGCCGCGGAGCGGCTGGGCCCGTGAGTCATGGCCGCTGAGCCTGCACGTCCGGAGCCTGTGCTCCACAACGGGAAAGGCCACAACAGTGAGAGGCCCGCGTACCGCAAAAAATATATATAAATAAAAATACAGGTGTGACTCAAACTTTTATAAAGGGAAATATTGATAAAACAATATTCTAAACTTATACAAATCTCAGGAGGATAAAGAAGATATTTTGTTGTCATTTATTAACTAATGGATCTATTGATAAATTTATGATAAAAAGAAGATAAATGCATAGTTAGACACAAAAATAAGTACATAAAAAGATTTATAACAAATTTCATTCTTGAAGACAAAGGATCAAATAATTACTGAGAAAAGAATGACTGAAAAATAAAATTGATTTATGAAATATCAGTTGGTAAGCAATCCATTACAATGTTTTATTCCTAAAAGAGACAAAACCGTTCCTCAGACTAACTTTGTGATCTTGGCTATTTATAAATTATGCTGTAGAGGAGTAAAGAAATTTACAAAAATACACACACAACTAAAAACACACTTCTCCTTAACATCTGTGGAAACTAGGACAAAAGAACAAATGGAAGCCTATAAATATACATATATATGTATATATATAAATATATATATTTAAAAGTTATGAACTAAACAAAGAACACATTCAATTAGTACACTTGGACTGCTCAGTGTTCCCTCTTTAAATATGGCGGCACAAAGAGAGCCAGACACCAGACCCTTGGCCAGCACATCTTCTATTCTTACTCCTGGCTTTATCCTGCACCAGAAGGAGCCTCACACAACATAAGTGAACACACAAAACCTAATGTCCAGTCTCTGTCCAACCCTCTGCAAGAAGCTGCTCTTTGTCAGCCCCTTGGGCCTAATGATGCACACACTGGTTGTAGAACATGCATTCCATAGGATGGACTCAGGGAAGAAATCTGCTGCATAGGCCCTGGAAATGGATATGAGATCATTTGTGAAGGAAATCCCATATTTCCAGGTACTGAGATTGTGGATTAAAAGGGAAATGTGAGTCATGGGTGTTCACATCCCCTTTGCTCGGTGGAGCTCTCACATGAACGGGGAGATAGTCCAAATAGGGCCCTTTAAAGTGCAGGACCCAGGGCACGTGCCTCTCTTGCTGGGTTTAAGTCTGATACTGAAAATAAGGCAAAGAAAAACTGTCTGAAAAAATAGCATAAGTAGCATAAACAGAAGTTAAAGGTAGAAAGCATGATGAAGCCAGAGCTAATACTAGTGAAAAACTTAAAAATTTGGCTTTAAAATTTTAAGAAGGAGAGAAGATATATGATATACATTATTTATTGTTCAATAGATATAAAATTATTTTTTGGATAATGGGACAATTGGTAATAGGACTAAGAATTTTTTTCTCTTGATTCTGCCAAAATGAGACACAATGAAATAAAGTGAATGATGTCTATAACAGTATTCTTATAGTGATTATTACAATTCTCTTATTTTTAATTGATACATTTCAGATTTGCTTATTGATCATAAAAGATCAAAATAATGTAATTCATATGAAAAAACTGTGGTTATATTATTTTCTTCAATTCTCCCTTAGCAAAACAGACAATAGCAGCTGAATGCAGAACAGTGAACTCCACTAGGGTTCAGTGAACCCCAAAGGTCCTGAGGAGTTATGGTAGTGAGAATCAGATCCAAGCCCAGAATTCTGTCTTTTATATTTGTCCTTCCCCCTAACCCTACCATTTATGTAGGCATAGCCACAATAGTTCCTCCACACATATATAATAAATTTCTTTCTAGACATTGCTTGCCACTGGCATCCATCTCAGAATCATCCATGATTCTGAGAACTAAAGAAGATTCTTCGGGTAGATTGCTTTATGAAAATAAACAGTATTTGATAGTCTTAATTATACCTAATACTTTTTCCCCATTTAGGGACAGAAAGAAATATTTTTCAAGTACTTAATGTGTTTCTTGTTCTCCCAGATCATAAAATCCAGATGAAACAAGATTTATGCCACTGAAATAGTGATCACAAAGTGTTCCTAATATAGCACAGTGATTACATTCAGACTCAGGTCAGACCTTGAATTAAATCCTGGTTCACTGTTAACAGTTTCACTGTTAATAACTGTCCAGCCTTAGACAAGTAACTATTCCTCTCTATTCTTAAACACCAATGTCTATAACAAAGGCATTTAAAATAGTATCTACTTTATAGGGTTATTTCACTTAGCATAGTTCCAGGCCTGTAATAGGTACTGTATGAATAATGATTTCATGTTTTGTCTAATGACAAAACAATAATGAACAATAATAAAAACAACAGTATTAACAATATTAACAAAGTAAATCATGTGAAATTCTGGAAATGAATGCAGGATCATAAAGAACAACCAAAAAATCTGCTTTGCTATATCTCTAAAATTTTGCAGGCATTTTTCTGGGAATAAGGAAGTTAGACATGAACATTCAGTATTGTGAGTCCATCCTGGCAATTTAGTTCACTGTTTTTGTTATAAAAACTAATTTTACCCTGCATGCTGCTATAGTGGATTGAACAATGACCCCAAAATGGAATATCCAAGTTTCTAATCCCTGGTACCTGTATATGGAAACTTACTTGGAAATATATTCACAGATGTAATTACATATCTCTAAATCCTAAATCCAATGATAGTGTCCTTAAAAGAGACAGAAAAGAAGACACAGGGACACACAGAGAGGAAGATCATGTGAAGATAGAGGCAGAGATTGGAGTGATGTGTCCATAAGCCACCAGATGCTAGCAGCCACCAGAAACTAGGAGGGAGGCATAGGACAGATTCTCCCTTAGAGCCTCTGGAAAGAAACAACATAACCAACCCCTTGATTGCAAACCTCTGGCCTCCAGAATTGTTAGAAAATAAATTTATGTTGTTTTAAAACACATATTTGTGAACATTTGTTATGGGAGCCCTAGAAAACAAAGACGGCTCTCTCTCCTATATTTGATATATTAATGTCTCTTTTAATTTTAAAATTTGAACACTGCATTGTATATCTATCTATATATATATACAAATATATATAAAGACACATTAGGCCCAAAATGGAGTCACTTGTGCTAAACCCACGTCACCAAACCAAGACTTAATACCAACTTAATTGTAGTTTCAGCCTTCTCCAAGAATATAATCTTAACCAGTTTGTCTGGAATCTCCTGGTTAGCACCAATGATGTAATCCCCCAAATAGACCCTTTTGTCCCTCAAAGGAAGGTGACCTTGCCTAAAATAATCCTTTTTTTAAATCATGACTTCCTTGTCTTACCCCTCTCTTACTATAAAACCCTTTCCTTTTCTGTAGCTCTTTGGAGCTCCTTTGTATTTGTTAGGTGGGATGCTGCCCAATTAATGAATCATTTAACAAGCTAATTAAATCTTCAAATTTACTCAAGTGAACTTTCTTTTTAACTGATTTGGTGGCAGTGATTGATGGCAGTGACAAGATTCAAAGCAAACTTCTGAAGGGATTCTGTGAGGAGAAACACTGGTGTGGTAACCACAAACCCCTATTTGTGTTCACTGTCATTCTCGCCGTTTCTGAGGGCTGTGGATAAATTCCTCTTAGTTCTGAATTCCACTTTCTTTGTGTCAAACTCCCAATCTAACAGGCTTTTCCTTACAAGGCAGTCAGCTTGAGCTGGTAAACTGTTCCACCCAGAGCCCAATTTCCTAGCCTTTATTTCAGACTGCAATTCTGGGGTTTTTGAATGGAAACCCCAGCCCTTAATTCTTTCCCCAAATCCAAATGGGACCTGTTAGTGACAGTGTGGAGTCCCCAGTCCACAATCCCCATTAGCTGAGATCTTCTGGTTCATTCCAAAGTTCCAGTTCTGTTGTTCCAGTCCAAAGTTCCATAGTGGAAAATAGGTGGTAGAGAGCACAGGGCCTTTTCTTGGCCAGGATGCAGTAACATCTCTTGGTTACAGTCCATATATTAAGGTGCCCATGTTTTTCCTTGTTTTGTATAGATAAAGGCTAATTGCTAGTGGGAATCTTGGAAGTCAAAGAAGCCACAAAAAGTGGTGGGCTTGGTTGAACATTTAAGAGCTATCAGAGCATTCACCACCTAATCCAAAGATTCCTGTGCTAGGATAAATTGGTCATGAAACAGATTAGATTACACTAGGTCACCACAATATCAAGAAAATTTCCATACAACAAGGTGCACGGTAAAACACCACACAATCCTCCCACCCCATGGCACACCCATCTCAGGTCTTAGTTTGGCTCTGAGAAACCTAAAGGCTTAGCTAAAATAAAATAATAATAATAATAAAATGAAATCCTTAACTTCCAAAGAGTCAAGTGTGTCACCTTCTGGCACACTTGCTTATTTTATGTCTAAGAAATATAGTCCTAGAAGCTGTAGATATCTGCAAAAATGGCAAAAACAACCTAGAATTACAATGGCCACTATGGGAAATCTTCCATTTAGACAAGAGTATTCATTTAAGAAGTGCACTTGAAAGTAAGGGTTCCCAAATTAAACAAACAGAATGGGATACCTGTTTTAATTGGTATGCAGAAGTTCCAAAAGTCTTCAAGATTCCAAATACCTCGTTAAAAGATTTAGTACAAAAGGCTAATGAAAAATTAGAGATACAAGAAGTACCTAATATAAAAAACATTAGGACTAATCCGACTCTTACTGCTCCACTCCATCCCTCTTTGAGTACTCACATTTTACTATTGTCTGAACTGTCTTTCCACTCTGAAGAGACTATAAAACTTTTTGACATAAAATTACCTAAAATGGCAGAGGAACCTCCATGGGTATCTTTCACCACTTGGTCAAAGACCAAACTATGGGTCATAGTTAAAGAATTTCCTAAACCTAAGGGAGGAAACCTAAAGGTTTTTTGAAGAATTTAGAGTCATTATCAGGCCTATAAGATCCCGAGCTGCCAGATCTTTACCAGCTTGTGCACATATTGGTAGGAACTGACGAAGCCCAAAAATGGAAGCAGGAAGAAAAACTGCAAAACCCCAAGGATGATATTGGAGATTCTCCATCTTCAATATGTTCCCTTAATGGACCAGAAAAAGTTTGCAAAATAGCAACTGAACTTCTTTACAAGCCGTTCCTAGAGTCTTCCCTGCCCACAGTGATAGGTCATTATTCAAACATACAAACCAAAAAAGATGAATCTGTGGCAGACTTTATTTTTTTTTAACATCTTTATTGGAGTATAATTGCTTTACAATAGTGTGTTAGTTTCTGCTGTATAACAAAGTGAATCAGCTGTATGTATACCTATATCCCCATATCCCCTCCCTCTTGCGGCTCCCTCCCACCCTCCCTATCCCACCCCTCTAGGTGGTCACAGAGCACCAAGCTGATCTCCCTGTGCTATGTGGCTGCTTCCCACTAGCTGTCTATTTTACATTTCGTACTGTATGTATGTCCATGCCACTCTCTCACTTCATCCCAGTTTACCCTTCCCCCTCCCCTGTGGCAGACTTTAAAGACTGTTTAGAACCCTCTTTCTATAGCATTCAGGGTTTCATACAATAAATAAAGTCAACCATCTGCTCTAGTTGCCCTATTTGTAAGTAGATTATCTCCTGAGATTAGCAGACTGATAAAAAGGCAGAAAATAGAATGGGAGGCCACCAGTCAGACTGAATTCATGACCATAGCTGAACACTTTGAAAGGACTTTGGAGATAGACTGCAGGCAAAAAGTCTGCCAAGCTGTCGGCCTTACAGCTCCAACAGCTCCAAGGCCAGAGACCTGAAATAATACCTGGACCCCCCACACTGCAAATTTCTAGGGGTCCACCATCAAAACTATGGCCCAAGGACTGATTCATCTGTAATCAACTGGGACACTGGAAAGATGTGTGTCCTCAAAGGTCCTATGCAAATTCTTCAGCTCAAGGGCCCCCATACAAGTCCCTCCCAGAAGTGATGGGACTCTAAGTGGTTCTCCAGTAAACTGTTACCGTAATACACTTAAACAGCCAAGGGGAAACTACAATTAAAATTAATGGGAAACCTTGCCAAATTCTAGTTGATACTGGAGCTACACTTTCTACTTTAAAACCCCTCTCACAGGAAAATAAATCCCTTGGGGTGACAAAAGTTTTCCATAGTGGTGGTATTTAATAAAGTTCGGATAGAATTTCTATCTCAACCAGTTCAAATGACTCTGGGACATTTTACTGAAAAGCATTTGTTTTTTTATGGGATATGATCCCAATCTATTAGGTAGAGATCTCCTTGTAACTTAAAAGGCCTAATACATTTACTTCCAATGGAGACCTTGCTTTAGAATTGTCTGACCAACCTGAACCAGATCTTTTATGTTCTTTATAATTTATACTCCATACAGAAGAGGAAAACTTCAATAGGAAACTCTGGATTTAATCATGGTTCCCAAAAATCTGTGGGCTAATTCTAACACTGAAATTGGTAGGATAGAAAGCACAGAACCTATAAAACTTTGGATAGATATGACTAAACCTTCTTCTAAATTGCACCAATATCCATTAAAGCCTGAGGCCATACAGGCTTCACAACACTCACCAAAAGTAGATCTAATAGTGCAGGGGCTGATTCCTCCCTATACCAGCCCCTGGAACATACTAATTTTGCCAGGCTGGAAACTTAATGGGAGGGGATGGCAATTTGTCCAAGACTTGAGAGCCGTGAACAAGAGAGTTATTCTCTATTTCCCAGTTTTTGCAAACCCTACACTCTTTTGTTACAACATCTGACATACTCAAAACAGTTTACTGTTGTGGACTTTTATTCAGCCTTTTTCAGCATCTCTGTAGATCCTAATGGCTAATATCTATTTGCCTTTACTAGAAACAATCAAAATATACCTGAATAATCATTCCTTAAGGGTTACTGAGGCTCCATCTTATCTCTTCCAAGTGCTCCACCAAGATTTAAGTGCCCGCCAATTCCCCAGAGAAATTGACCCTTTTACAATATGTAGACAACCTCTTGCTGTGCTCAGTTACCAAAGAGGCTTTCCAGAAAAGATTCCATTTATTTGTTGCAATATTTACCTGAAAAGGGGCATAAAATATTTAAAGAAAAATTACAATTATCTCGAAGTACCGTAGCTATCAGCTCATACCAGTTAGAATGACCACCATCAAAAAGTCTACAAATAATAAATGCTGGAGAGGGTGTGCAGAAAAGGGAACCCTCCTCCACTACTGGTGGGAATGTATATTGGTGCAGCCACTATGGAAAATAGTATGAAGGTTCTTTAAAAAATTAAAAATAGAGTTACCATATGACCCAGCAATCCCACTCCTGGGCATATATCCAAAGAAAACTCTAGTTTGAAAAAATTCATGCACCCCAATGTTCATAGCAGCACTATTTACAATAGCCAAGACATGGAAGCAACCTAAATGTCCACTGACAGATGAATGGATAAAGAAGATGTGGTGTACACACACACACACACACACACATACACACACACACACACACACACACACAATAGAAAATTACTCAGCCATAAAAAGAATGAAATAATGCCATTTGCAGCAACATGGATGGACCTAGAGATTATCATACTAAGTGAAGTAAGTCAGAGACGATAAATATCATATGATATCACTTATATGTGGAATCTAAAAAATGATACAAATGAACTTATTTACAAAACAAACAACTCACAGACATAGAAAACAAACTTATGGTTACCAAAGAGGACAGTGGGGGAAAGGGATAAATTAGGAGTTTGGGATTAATGGATACACACTACTATATATAAAATAGATAAACAACAAGGTCCTACTGTATAGCGCAGGGAACTATATTTAATATATTGTAATAACCTATAATGGAAAAGAATATGAAAAACAGTTCACCACCAATGTATGACCTACCAATGTCCATAACCCTGGAAAGAATATTTTTTTTCCCAGAGGCCTCAAACCGCTTCCCTCTGCACACTTTGCACACTTGCAGCTGGACTCATTCAACTACCACTTAGTATGAATTATCAATATGTTCCTGTTACTGTATGTATGTTTTCAGGATAAGCTGAAGCTTTCCCCTGCTTCAGGCTGATGCCAAAGAAACTGTTAAAAAACATGTTTCCCACTTGGGTATACCTTTCATAGTTTCCAGTGATGGAGGCATCCACTTCACTGGGCAAATCATACAAGCCTCAATGAAAACTTTGCAAACTTCTTGGGACTATCACTATCCCTATCACCCTCAATTATCAGGCAAAGCCAAGAGAACTAATGGGATCCTCAAACTTAAAATCATTAAACTTCCTGAAACTAGTGGACTCCCGTGGCCTAAGATATTGCCTCTGGCCTTGCTGACTGTTTAAAGTACCCACTTTGGGAAACATAAGCTCACTCCACATGAAATAGTCACCTATAAACCGATGAGCTAAGACACCTCATGCTCGACTACCCTTGATTTACATCGTCAAGTTAGAAAGGACCTACCAGGAGGTGTTCATGCCTCAAGATTTGCTTCCTTTGACAGGGCCATACTGGTTAGGAGTAAATGTAAATGAAAAAGTGATAAGAAATCTTTCCTTAACTCCTAAAGAAACTTCAGAATCTGCTGCTAAGACAAAAATCCTTAAACTCTCTAGCCAAATTTGTTCTTAATAATAGGGTATTCCTTGCTTATCTTTAAGCCAAGGAGGGAGGTGTCCGTGCTATAGACAACACCACCTGCTGCACCTGGATTAACACTTCTGGGTATATTGAAACTCAGTTACATAAGATCACCAAGCAAACCACTTGGCTTAAACAGGTAACTCCTTGAATGAGGTCTTGCTCTGACTTACTTGATTTTGATTGGTTTGGGTCTTGGGGAATGTGACTCCAAAGTGCATTCCAAACATTGGGAACTATCTTGCTTATTATAATCATAATAATCTCCCTGATATGTTGTAGTCTCTCAAAACTTTAAATGTGTGTTCACAGCTACTAACTGCCAAGCAAATGATCTCCCTAAGACTGCAATGTCAGAAAAGAAGCAAAGAGAATGACCAATTTAAGGATTGTGAACCAGGAACCATAACCTGTGAATGCCACAGAGATTAAGCAAAAATGTCTTGACCTATGGGTACCACATGAAAGATTTTTTAAAAAATCTTCAAGTGGTAGCTGAGAGAGGCAGTAATGCCTTAAATTTTGACCACATCTCTCAGCTAAGCTTAGAGTTTGATAAAAACCAGGGGATTGTTAAAAAAGGAAACAACAAGCCAAAATGGAGTCACTTGTGCTAAACCCACATCACAAAACAAAGACTAATACCTCACCTAATTGCAGGTTCAAGCTTCCCCAAGAATGTACTCTTAAGCAGTCAGTCTGGAATTTCCTTGTCACCACCAGTGAAATAATTCACCTGACACTTTTGTCACCCAAAGGAAGGTGACCTTGCCTGAAATAATCCTTTTTTCATTTATGATTTCCTTGTCCCAGCCCCTCTCTGCCTTTAAAACCATTTCTTTTCCTGTAGTTCTTTGTAGCTCCTTTCTATTTGCTAGATAGGATGCTGCCCAATTCATGAATCATTTAGTAAACTTATTAGATCTTCAAATTTACTCAGCTGAATTTTATTTTTCAACAAATACACACATACATATATAAAAATATATGTATAAAATGCTAATTCAAATGCTACTCAATGAATATATATGATATATCATTAATATATACAAACTATTTTCTTATAACTCTTTACACAATTATTTTTAAGGGTGAGGTCAGTGTGTCTGATGTACTGGGATCATAGTATAGTAAACAAGATTGTTGAAAACTTTTCACTTTACCACATGACCATGTTTTTTTCCTGAATTGTTCTTAAAAAGTATATTATCTCTCATGATTTCCACCAGGAAACAGTATCAACTCTCATGGCCTTTGTGAGGTGAGTTAGCTGAATGTTGCCTGTACTTGGTGGAAGCATGAAGGAAATAGGCATTTCCTCTTAGTCAGTGTCAGAATATCCTAAAGAGGGGTAATGCTGCTGCTCTCTTCTTATCTCCCTACACCCTATCTTTTTTACTCTAATTCGGTGAAACCACACACAACCACTTAAGTTGGTTTCATGCGGAAAGAGAAGTTGCAAAGAAAATTCAAATTCTGTTAATTGTCATCAAGTTATTCCTTAGGTAGAACTCTAAGAGACTGGTGGTTCCAATATTTTAAAAATTAAAACTTAACAACCAACTGTTTTTAAGAAGGATTTTGTGTCATTCTCATCTTTAACTATGATTCTGTTACAATAAATACAATAGTATAATTCAGATTTCCCAAAACAGAAAGTAATGAATTTGCTTTATGGGTAACTATAGTGTTATTTAATTGTAGGTTGTGTTTTTTTTGTCTTCGGCAATGATGTAGATCTAAAACTTTACCTCAGTATCATTCCCATAAAAATAAATTACATGATTCAAATGCTAAGTCTATCACTAGAAACATTACTTGATTATGAAAATTATTGTAATCAATATATGTATTCTAAAAGATTTTCCTCTTTTGTCAAGTTTCCTTAAGGCAAATCATGCTTGCATTTATTTCCTAACTTGTTTCATTTTTCCATTGAAAGATATGCAAAGGTGTGCATTTATTAATGATAGCTGTATGCAGTTATTTATAAACATATTGGGATGGTTCCCACAAAATATGTATTATTCAAATTACCTGCATTCTATAATTCAGTGTCAGTCTTTTTCTTATAATGAGTTAAAAAATGTATACTATGTGTACTCCAGAAATATCATATGTACATTAGGGCATATTTCTATACTCTATTAGGCAAATGAAGCTATAAAGAATAGCAATTCATCAACATAGCAGTTCTGCTTCCTTCTTTTCATTTTGCTGTTATAAACCTCTGTTGGGTATGAATCATAAAGGAGATATTTTCAAATTTCAATTAAGTGGATCAAGAAATGAGATTCTGTCAATAGTCCCAACATATTTTACCTTCTATGATAAAAGTGATTCACTAGTCATATGGAGAACAATGCTTAAATATGGCCAGTATAGAGAATCCAAACCTCCTTAAGCATTAACAATATAGTATAAATAAAATAAAATATCTTTGGCTAATTTGCTCCTTTTGAAAGTTGGAAAAAATATGACCCAAATTTGGTATAGACAAGTTTCCAAGACATCAGTTCAAATAGAAGGTTTCAACTCATTGTAGTCCTATAGTCACACTTTTAAAAGGCTTTGGGGATAACAGCAAACCACAGGAAGTATGCTTCCACACAGCTGGCAAGGAAGGTCTGAAAGAACACATGCTGTCCTCATCTCGGCCCACTAGATTGCTGCCGCCAGCTTGGCTTTAAGTTCTCTGGTCATTCAGCATTGATTTCACTCTGAGTCTGTCACAAAGAAGCCAGTCAGGAGTGATTGTTAAATTGTCTCACTTCTAAAACAGACACTGAGACTGAAATGAGTCCAATGTCCACTAAGTTTTTCACCTTGAAGAGGTGGAAAAGTTCATAAGAAATAGCAATGCTTTTTTTGTCAATTGGAGCAAATAGCCACAATGGAAATATCTGAAATCTTTGAGGTTAGTTTACCGAGAAAAAAAACTACCTTAAAATATTTTTAGTTAGAATGGTCTCACTTTAACCATTATTATATTTCATCTTTCTCATACTATGTAGTGGATAAATCATATATGTGAGAATGTCATGATAATGTAAAGCTGTACTATAAAAAAACTTGTATCTGTGCTAATTTTTGATCTTATATTGAGATAACAATCAGTATTCACTTAATCATTTTAGTTACATCATGTCAAGTTAATTCCAGATTCTGTCCGACAAAGCCTTATTTATTGTGCATGATTTTATGAAGCAATCATTATTTTGAGTTTTTAATAAGTCCATAAAAGTATGAACAACATTTATTGATATTTATTTCAGATTCAGATTGCATACAGGTCCTATAAGAATAAATGCAAACAAAGTGATTTCCTTTGCGTATGAACTTGGAAGTTATTTGGGAAGTTGTGGCTATTTCAAAAAATAATTTGAGTTGTGTTTCTTAAGCATCCTTTGTCATGATTGTGGAAGAAGTTGCTAACATTCTATTCCTTGTGACATTTTGCTGCCATCCTTTATAGACAGAATCACCCCAGGAACCTAGGATACCTATGCTATAGGCTAAATATTTATGCCAATCCCTCAAATTCATATGCTAAATGCTAGTGCCCAATTTGATGGTATTTGGAAGTGGGGCATTTGAAGGGTGTTTAGGTTATGAGGATGGAGCTTCATGAATGAAATTCGTGTCCTTATAAAAGAGACCTCAGAGAGCTTTTTTGACCTTTCCAACAAGGAAGACATAGTGAAGAGAAAGCCACCTATGAACCAGGAAGTAGGTCCTCACTGTATACTAAACATGCCTGCCCATGCCTTGACCTTGGACTTGGACTTCAGAACAGTAAGAAATAAATTTCTTTTAATTATAAACCACTCACTCTATGGTATTCTGTTATACCAGCCCAATCCGACTAAATGAAGACTTTAGAAATAGTTCTTCCCAGCGTGTGGCTTGTTTTTCAGGTCCTTATTGGCGTCCTTTGAAAGAACCAAGTTTTTAATTTTGATCAAGTCTAATTTATTATTATTTTTTCCTTTATGCATTGTGCTTTCGGTGTTATATCTAAAAACTCTTAATCCAGAGTCAGGAATATCTCAATTTTTCTTCTAAAAGTTTTATGTTTTTATCTTTTTGATCCATTTTGAATTGACATTCCTTATGGTGTGGAATACGGGTCTAAATTAATTTTTTTTGTTCATGGTTATCTAATTGTCTCAGCATCATTTGTTGAAAACACTTTTCATTTCCCAGGATATTGCTTCAGTCAACTGGTAAATTTTCCATGAGGCCAAAGTTACTGAATCTTATGTGCTTAGGTCACATGGTAACTTCTTGGCACACCCTCAAGCATTCAGTCTCTATTGAAACCTGGGTCTCAAAGAGTAATTGCTCTAAAATCCTAAATGTTTTACTGTGATTCTTCAACAGGGACCTGCCAAAGTCTCCACAAACATCCCTATTTGCCATAGACACTTCAAGCATCAAACTCATCTACTTTGTCATGCAGCCAAGTAGAAGAGCCCCTTGCACAGAAAGGGGCCTGGACCAGGGAATACATTTCTCTAGGATATATCAAGGAAGTTCTGACATTTCAACTTCACTTATTTTAAGTTACTGTTTGGGCCCAAGTTTCAATCAATCACTCTAAAGTCATTCAACTTAACACAATAACCCCAGACTCTGATTAGTGAATCCCTATCCATAAAGTTGTTCCGAAACAATAGTATGTTCCTTCCATTCTGTTTCACGACCTTTAGACTCTATTCCTATATGTGTTTTCCAGATTTTTGTCAACGTAAATTGGCAAAATCTTGCAATTTTTCGGAAAAGATTATTAGCAGTGAGATCAAGAGGAAGACATAAGCTTACTGAGATGTAGTTCACTCATTTTTAAAAGGGTGTTAATGATTTCTAACAGCATTTTAAGGAAGATTATTTCAGAAAATACACCTAAAATTCAGTCTTTTGAAAATATAAACATTAACATATAAGCTATTGCCATTATTAAAAAACATTTCAGCTAGTACTAAAAGGAATAGAAATCATATTTGTGTACACACAGTACATTGATGACATATTTAGCAGTGTATACTAAAACCTTTCAGTCTTTCTTAGCCCGTTGTTAAATCACAGCTAATCTATACTATACTTACAAAATTGTTTCTTTAAAAAACTTCAGGGCTTCCCTGGTGGCGCAGTGGTTGAGAGTCCGCCTGCCAATGCAGGGGAAATGGGTTCGTGCCCCGGTCCGGGAAGATCCCACATGCCGTGGAGCGGCTGGGCCTGTGAGCCATGGTCGCTGAGCCTGAGCGTCCAGAGCCTGTGCTCCGCAACGGGAGAGGCCACAACAGTGAGAGGCCCGCGTACCGCAAAAAACAAAACAAAACAAAAAAAACTTCAGACGTTTACTTTATTTCCTTAGCAATAAGGTTTGGTATCATTATCATGTTATGCAGATTACCTGTTTGCAGGTGTCATGTTGTCAGTACCTATTTAGTATCTCTAATGAACTTATATGATTGTTGGACCAAATTTAAGACAAAGACCAATTATACTTTTAGAAACCACTCCTCCATACTAACATCCATGCTTTATCACTACTCATAGTATAAAATCCATCAGTTATAATTATATTTGACTTTTCTATCATTCAACTAAATTTCTCAGTTATTTGTACAAGGAAGTAACATAATTTGTAAAATGCATTTCTGAAAACACATTATATATGCAACTAATTTTGACCTACTCATTTGGTGAATGTTTTCTCATATTGGAGAAAGAAAAGATAATAGTGTTTATTTGACTGTAAAATATATTTGGTGTTGAAATTAAGATCCTTTGCATAAATGTGTAATATGTTTTGAAGACTGATTTCTCATCGCGAAGAAACCATGAGAAAAAAGACAAGAAATTAGTCCAAGTCTAAGGTTATTTGTTAAGTATGTAAGAAGAGGACAAAAGTGTGAAATAAAATTCTTAATTTCGGGCAAGACAAAAAAAATTAAACATAAAAAATTTTCTCTACCCTTTGACCTCCTCTCCCGCCTTTACTGTGCATTGTGTATCTGCGTTGTGTATCGACCAAACCTCCCCATGGGTAGAAATACCTGCTCAACCATAAAGAGAAACATTCTCCTAGCACCAACAAGACAACTCCTTAAAAGACAACATTCCTTCTTAATCTTGTAAGGGGGCCATGATGACTCATGACCCACTACTCACTTTGTAGGCTTTATCTGGATTGTGTAAACTATCAATTATATGTCATTTAATGTACAGCCCCCTGTCTCATAAACTTATATGTCTCTGCTTTGACTTCTAACAATTGGAACAATTCTCAGAGCTTTCTGAGAGGCTGTTCCTGGGTTTTAATCCTCAGTTTGGCTCAAATAAAATTTTCTATTTCTTTCTTAGATAGAATGATTAATTTTTTCATCTATGAAAGAACAGATGCAAGTAATTGCAATAAGTGGATATATTTTAGAGGAAACGGAAAGAAGCAAAACTTATATCCTATTGACTTTAAAGTTATACCAGTGTAGCAGGCTGGAAGTATTTTGAAGATTGAAAAATAACTGTATTTGCATGTGTGCAAATACATACACATACACATGCATACATATAATTGAAATGATCTTTTATAATGAAATATTGTGGGGTTTTTTAATTATAAAGGGTTACTTTCTGCTCCTTGTAACTACTTCCTTCCCATTTAAGACTTCTTCTGTTTCAATTTGCCCATACATCAATCCTTGGTTTATCCCTTGTCAGTCTTAATTTATCATAATTGATTGATACTGACTACTTTAGGAGGAAATTATTTAACTGTGATTGACTGGGGACATTTAACTTTATTGAAAAGAAACAGCAGGGGGAAATGGAGGAAATAGTAAATGTGCTCATTTGTAAGAAAAAGACTTTAGACACAGTTTGGCTCCTTGAGCTGAATAAAGGCTTATTGAGATTAAGTTGACATAATTAATTGAATAGAAATTTTACATCCTTTCTTGTAAAATGGTATTAGAGATGAAGATCTTATTTGAAATTTAATAAGACATGAATATGTTCAGAGACTGTATAATGAAATACACATAAATGAAATAAAAATCACCAAGATAGTATTTTAAAATCACTTCAGAAATATTTACCCCTGAGACATATTACCTTTGAAAATCTTAGTCAATACAGTAGACATAACATATTATATAATTGATATATATGTATAGTCAGGGAAGATCTTATAACTGTTCACATTTTACTGATAAAAAAACTTCTGGTTTAATGAGAAAAAAACATAGCATTAGCAAGTGGTTGGTCTGCCAACAATCCAGGTCTTCTCACTCTAGATTCTATTTTGTTGTTACTATTGTTTTTCTTCAACAACTCTTTTCATTACACTTCTTTTGCTCTCCTCAAAATATAAGATGAAGTGCTAACTAATAATAATACTAATAAACTGGCTACTGAAAGTGTAGTGGGGGGCGGGAGGATAATTTTCCCTCTACCATTCTAGGTTCTTCACAGAGAGCCCCCTGTAATAAAAGAGTAACTGGGGGAAAACAAACATAAGTTTAATAACATGTATACCTCTCGTATACATGAGAGATACCCAGAAAAACTGAGTAACTCTTCAAAATGACATAAGTCATCACCTTGAATACCATCTCCAACTGAAGACAAGAGATGTTGGAGATGTGGGGACAGTAAAGACCAGTGAAGGGAGGAAACTCACAGTAAAGAAGGGTAAGGCTGTTATGCAGATTTAAGTTCATATCTTCTCCATTGATAAGAGTTTCTACAGATTTAGTTATCCTCCTCTCCCTGGTACAGAGAGGGAGACACCCTTCCAAACAGTGATGACCGTTATAAATGTAAAAGTCTCTTGTAAAAGAATAACTTCTACTTTGATTTCAGAGCTTCTCCTGTGTCTGTTATTTCTTAAATAGAACCAGCTCAAGACAATCCGAATGCCAAAGAAGTATATTTGGAGGTGGCAAATTCTGCTCCCGTTCAAAAGTCATGAGATAACACTAAATCCCCAATGAAAACGCTTTAAACAAAGATTGAAATAAATGTACCTTTTCATAATCTAGTTGGTAGATAAATAAAATTTGGAAAAAAGAGGTAAATTGAATGTATTTATATTTTATGTCTGTTTGAATAGCTAATATAAACAAATTTGGAGATATTCCAAGTCAAAACTCTTTCAGATAACAGTTTATAGTAATTTCTATCAAAATTTACTTAAAATATCAGATATTTAAAGGAAGCTAGTATTGTCTCAATGTGGTTTAGATAAGTTCATTAATTACAATGAGTATGTTTGTAAAATTGTAAGAAAACAAACTTATAATTTTGAATTACTTATGACCCAAATCATAAATTACTAAATCTTGATTATAGTGAGAAGTTGAGTAACTAGAAAACAGGAAACATACATAGGCAAAGGAAGTAGAGCCAAACGAAGATTGTTTCTACACATATTTAATCACCTCCATATCTTCAAATGTTATATTTATACTATTACCAAAAAAATTACACTTTGTTCTTTCAAGTTTTAATCTTCTAAATTTCTTACTATTGTTTGAAGCACATGGAGATTGGCACCTTTCTATTTTTCCTAAATTACACTTTTTCCAGACTGCTCATTCATTCCAGTATTTCTGCAGACAACGCTATGTTAATCTCCTGTAAGTAGGGAAAATGCAACCATGTTGAATGTTGTAGGGATACTATTAGACCACTGAGTTCATAATACACTTAATATGGTTCCATATAAGTTATGAATACAATCACACACCAACATGGCAGGGTTATGTATTGGTATATATGATGAAAAGAATTACGCAAACACCAATGTTAACATTAGATAAGGAAATAACTTAAGAGTAGAAAGTATTAGGACTGAAAGTAGTGACAGTTTTGCATTCATGAGCAATCCTGGTTTGCTTTCCCAGTATCATCATTCAGCAGAGTCTGTAAGTGTGACATTCTGATGAAGGTTGTCTTTATGTGATTGGTTGCTTTCATTTTTTAGTTGTTAGAAACAGTCCAAGAAACAAAATAATATATCAAACAGTGCAAGAGAAAATGAATTCAGGAACTTTATGCATAGCATTTTGAGTGATGAAGGCAAACTTGCTAGAAAACAAAATTATGCTAATACATAGTCAGCTAATAAAAAAGAAATAATTCCCCAAATCAGTGACATTTAGAAACAGAAAATAATATTAATATATTCATCCATTTGGTCAATAAATGTTTTTTTTTCTATTACCTAGTCTCCTAAAATAGAATCTTATTTGCCAAAGCACATGCCTTTCTCTCCATGCTGTACATACTTAGCAAAATCTTTGGTGAACAGAAAACAATACTAAACATTATTGAACCTGGCATAACTATTAAGATGGCTACTTGTTATAATTGTGTGCAAATGTTTAGTAACACTTGGGATTAGAACCAGGTTACATGTTCTAGATCTTCGTATAATTCAAATGAATAACACAGTTATTTTAATGTGTCTGTTTTGAAATAGTCTCCTAGACTTATTCCAAATTTGTAATTTTGATGAAGGTATACAAATTTATGTTTGTCAAACTCTTAGTATAATCTTGAAACTGGAAACAGTCCAGAGGACATGTTGTAGCACCATTTTTTAAATGAAATAAGTGAGTACCGAAGAATTGGTTGTCTCTACTATTGTCTCATAGTTTGTAGTACAAGTACTACAAACTGTAGTGCAAAACAAGGGGGGAAATCTGTTTTGAAAACTCTCCAGATAAAATGTAAAAAAAAAAAAAAAAGAAAGATTTCTTTTCTCATGAAAGTCTATTCACACAACCTAATTCCTATTCTCCTTTTTGGCCCAAAGAGTATCGAAATTCTACAAACTGAAAAATGCACTGCCTTTGCATCAACCTCAGGTAAAACGTGATTTATATGAGTTTATAATTTATTGGCTAAATGTTATTTGTTCACCATAAAATGAATAAAATTAAGCATTATTTTTAAGAATCTTTAGAATGCTTTAAAATAATTTGTTTTTATTACACTTAAGGATATCAGTCAGACCATCGTATTTGGTGAGTTCCAGCTGTACAAATGGATGTCTGTGTGCTTGTACATAGATATTACATTTATTACTTTAAAATTTTTTGAATTTTAAAGTTTTCATTGAAGAATATCTGTTATATACCTGTATGTATAAATTTTCAACCTAACTGTGGATTTCTTAATATATCAAAGTAAGGCACACACATATAAAATATTTGAAAAACAAAATGGACATTTTTTTTTTTTTTTTTTTTTGCGGTACGCAGGCCTCTCACTGTTGTGGCCTCTCCCATTGCGGAGCACAGGCTCCAGACGCGCAGGCTCAGCGGCCATGGCTCATGGGCCTACCCGCTCCGCGGCATGTGAGATCTTCCCGGACCAGGGCACAACCTGTGTCCCCTGCGTCAGCAAGCGGACTCTCAACCACTGCGCCACCAGGGAAGCCCCAAAATGGACATTTTTAAGTTTACAAAGAGAAAATTAAAATTGTATCTTTTACTCTCATATACATGTATCAACAAACTACAGAAAGCACAATGGTGGTTGCCAGGGACTGGGGTTTGTGAGAAATGGGAAGATGTAGGTCAAAAGATATGAACTTAGAGCTATAAGATGAATAAGTTCTGGAAACCTCATGTACAGCATGGTGATTATAGTTAATAATATTATACTGTATACTTGAAAGTTGCTAAGAGAGTAGATTTTAAATGTACACACACACACACACACACACACACACACACAAGATAACTATGTAAGGAGATGAATGTGTTAATTAACATGACTGTGGTCATCATTTAACAATGTATACTTATATTACATCATCACATTGTATGCCTTTAAAAAATCATGTTTTCCAAGCTAAATATACATTTATATAATTTTTATTTGTTACTCATCCCTCAATAGAGCTGGGGGAAAAAGTAATAAACAAACAGACAAAACTTTTCTGAGAAAATCAGGTACAATGCAATTTGTGAAGAGTTGCTTTAGCATGCAAACATCTACTATGTTAGCTAAGGCAATCAGCATAATTTAACCAAATCCTGTGCAGACTCAAGACAAGCTGCAAAAATTGGAATAAATTTCCAAGCACCTTGGAACAAAATTCCAGCTTCGAACCCAAGATCATGGACACAGTTTGCTCATAAATTCCAGGCTTTCCTCCACCGTATCCATGGGCAGGCGAAGGGCCATGCCCACCATGAGCTCAACCAGCGCCATCTACCGGCAGGAATTGATCCTCCACTTTTAACTCCTTTACTTCTACTAAATGGTGGACCATATCCACCACCATCACCTTTGTTTGGGGATATCCTCTTCCAGGATTATAAATGGTCCTGTGTCGCTCCATTCCCTCTAATACCAGCCCTGTTTATTGTGTATAATGAGCCATGAAGGAAAAGACGACAGTTAACACTAGCCCCAAATCAGCCCCAATTCTCTATAGACTCTGAACCTTAGGATCAAAACAGAACATTTTATAGGTGCATAAGTTTTCTCTTGGGAAGTCCATGGCCTATGACAGAGGTGCCACGAGTGATCATATTTGACTGCAGTGCACCATTGTTTAATTAAGGATATCAAAGGCACGGATATTATACCAACAAGCTTGGTGTGTGCCAGAGCAGTGAAGTTTTGTTCTCTTCTAGTGGGCAGACCCATTTAAAGGGAAATCTGCTTCTCACTTGTTGATAATTTAAAAATGAGCCACTACATTTTCATAAGACTCTCTCAAAAATTTTAGAATTTGGTTATTACTGGCATGACTGACTTTTTCATTAAAAAACAAAATGGTGAGGCTGCACAGCATAGCATTTTTTAGCCATATGTTGATATATGACAAAACAAAATGAAACAACCCAAAAAAATACAAAACCTCTAATTTGTTTTTTTAACCATTCTAAATTGAAACAAATTCAATGTGGGCTTAATTTTTCCTTTTGACAAAAAGAAATACAAAAGTGTACACCAATAAATTTTGTATGAGTTTTAAAATGTATTTATATGTTTTATATATAATCCCAGACATATAAACACAAACACATATGTGTCTGTATTTGTAATTTACATTTCCCCAACGTTCACTGGATTATTTTTTTTCCCAGAGGATTTTCCTAAAGTTGAACTAAGCATGGTTTGTAAATAATCTTTCCAGCCAGTACACTTACTTATACACTCATTGGTAAAAATTGTACCAAGTCTAAAGAAACTCAACTAAGCATTAGACAGAAACAGCGAAAGAGAGAGAGATAGAGAGAGAGAGAGAGAAAGAGAGAGAGAGAGAGAGAGAGAGAGAGGGAGAGAGAGAGAGGTTGAGAATTAGTGAGTTATTTCCACAGTAAGAGCTGTGGCAAAACTTAGAGCCTTAAATTCAGTGGCTTAAATCAAGGAGAGTGATATTAATCACTCTATGGCCTGCAGGTTGGCTAGTCTCCAACTTCTAACCTCTGGCTTTCAGCCTCTAGGTTCCAGGCTACAGATTGACTTCCAGTCTACTTCTTTTTTTTTTTTTTTTAACATCTTTATTGGAGTATAATTGCTTTACAATGGCGTGTTAGTTTCTGCTTTATAACAAAGTGAATCAGTTATACATATACATATATTCCAGCAGCAGTTGCAGGTTGCAGGGCTGCAGCGTCATCTCCACATGTCTTATTTTGAGACGCAGGCTGAGAAATGTCCTTCTCTTGGCGGGTCACTGTAATATAATTCAGCAAGTTCAATACTGCAAACATACTTCACAGTTTTCTTACTATTTATTGTAGTTGTGAGGATCTATATTCCAGTTTAACTTTCTTGAATACTAAATTTGGATTCCTGAGACTTTTTTAGAATTTAATAGGATTTTTGCCTTTTCTTATACTTTTCTAACATTTTTGATTGTGAGAATGACTTTTCAAGATTTAACATGAGGAGGCAAGATGCAATCCTTTTTTTTTTCTGTTAAAGGAAGATAATGTTTAAGAGAGAAAGCTTGTCTACACTATGCTCTTTACATTGAAGTTTCTAAAGCTAAGCTAAAGCAACAAGCACTCTTATGAGAGTTTACTATTTACCAACAGATTTAAAGCAAGTTTTACAAAATAATAACCATGAGGGATGTCTGCTTAGAATGTAACAAATTCTACTTAGAATTTGAACTGTTGAAAATATTTTGCTATGGTAATAGATTCTTTCCAGAGAACGCCCCATTCTTTTCTTACTTCTTTTACCTCCATGCAGTGTCCTTGCTAATTAATCTTTGCTAACCACATCCCTCCAAATCAAATTATGAGGACATTTACACAGCAACTATAATGTTTAGCAATTGTAATGCAGTTTTGCTACTGCCATAATAAGGATGTTCCTGTAACATCTAAGTAACTGTATTAAGCTCTCTTTGGTTTGAAATAAGAAACAATTTTACTCCTCAGTAAGGACCAATTAAATTTAGAAAATGTAAAGTACCATAAATCTCAGTGAAGTGCATGTCTTGGGGAAGGACTACAAGAATATATTATACTTTATGGCTTATAAACTTGGCTGCTAATAAGAATCACCTGGGAGATTTGTTAATAAAACAGATCCCCAAGACACAATGCAGGCTTAATGAAGCAGATTCTCCAGAGAAGGGGCATGGGAATTCTGGTTTTAATAAGTGTCTCAAATGATGTGTATACTCTGATGATTATATCTGGAACTTAAGTTCAAGGCTGGATGTACCACATGACTGACAATAATAAGTAGGGGGAGTCCTCCTGTTGTGATAAGACACTTTGTTTTCACAGTAGATGAGGAATTATTGAAATATTTTTATTACGAATGAGTGAGAAAACATGTACCATAGAAAGATAACTCTGACAGCATGAGATAAGTGGTGGTCAAGGCAAGAAAGCCAATAAATGACATTTGTGACCCAGATGTCCAGTGAGGAAGACACATAATGGGACTTTGACTGGGGCACTTAGAAAGGAAAGGGTGGCTTTAAAGGATAAGATTAAATATCAGGGATAAGGGTAATCTATTTGGTTTGTACAAGCTGCCATAACAAAATACCACAGACTGGGTGACTTAACAAAAAATAGTTCTGGAGACTAGAAGTCCAAGATCTAGGTGTCAGCAAGTTTGGTTTCTCCTGAGGCCTTTCTCCTTCTTATAAGGACACCAGTCATATTGGATTAGACCCCATCCCACGGGGCTCATTTTAATGTAATCACCTCTTAAAAGGCCCTGTCTCCAAATACAGTCACATTCTGGGGTACTGGAGTTTAAGGTTTCAACATATGAATTTTGGAGGATATAATGCAGCCTGTAACATGTATGAAGCTCAGAAGACTTCAAGCATGATAATTCTGACAACTGATTACATGTTGATTCCCTTCTCCAGATAGGAAATACATATAAAAGACAAACAATATGGATAATAAGGTCTATTGAACATATCATGGTTGAATTGCTTATGGAAAATTAGAACAGAGATGCTGGTAGACAACAGATGCTTGTATATGTGTAAGAATGTGTGCCTATGTGTGCACATAGGTTCACTATATGTAGTAACTACTGAATTTGAAAATATAAATTGCAGGAAAAATCTGATAATGAATAGTTCTTATAGTTACACTTGAGAATATCCCAAAGTATTATCATTGATTAACCTAAAACAAATTCCACTTTTTCCCATGCATCTATATTAAGTGTGCAGCCAACAAGTTTGACCCCCTCTTAGTGATAAAGGCTTAATTGCATGTTTCATTAGTTTTAAGCTTAGACATTACTTAGCCTTCCTGTTGCCCTGCTTTGTGTTGTTCCTTATGGTAGCTGGATGAATAATAGAGTGGTTAGTTAGGTATTTCTGAACTAGCACAATCTCCATTGCCTTTCTTGATTGTCTTTTCCAGACAGAAACTGGTGTCTTGGCTATTTGGCACATTTCAAAGTTTTTCCTCCTCTTTTTGTACTTAATCTTCCATTAAATGATTTAGTAAGAATTAGTTATTCATTCAATTAGAACATACAAGACAGTGTTTTACAAACAGCTTTTCAATATGATTTACAAACCATATATTCACAATATAAACAAGTACGTGTTTACCTGAGAGAATAAGATTTCAATCAAAAATTTAGTAGCTCATATATATACACAATGGAATACTAATTGGCCACAAAAAAGAATGAAATCCTGCCATTTGCGACAATATGGATGAACCTTGAAGGTATTATGTTAAGTGAAATAAGTCAGACAGAGAAAGACAAATAATGTATAATATGACTCATGTGAAATGTAAAACAAAACAAATAAAATACAAACAAAATAAACAAAAACAAATTTATAGATACAGAGATTCGTTATTACCAGATGAAAAGGTGGTTGGGGGTGTGGATGAGTGAGTGAAAGAGGTCGGCCATATGGTGATGGATGGTAACTAGAATTGTAGTGGTGATCATTTTGTCATGTACACAGATGTTGGATTATAATGCTGTACAAGAAAAAACATTAAGTAACTCAGAACATATTTTAGACCTCAATCTATGACAGAATCATATAAAAATATATTAAATGGAAAGCATTCAGGAAAAGCTCTTAAATTATGTCCAGTAATTTTTTTCCTCCCAGAAATATGAGAGAGTCATCAGAATTTGGAGTCATCAATTTGCAAAAGAATCACAGAAATGCAAATCTATGCATTAATATTATACTGTTTCAAGAGAGTATCTCTTTATACATAAATACTAATTTATTTATACAAGCAGCCTATTACCTTTAATTTAATATACTCTATGTTTCGGAGAAAACAATAACATTTTTCTTAAGTGATATTAGAAGAAAACTTTTAATAAAAAAGAGTGAAGCATCTCTCTTGCTTGGAATTTTACATTATCCCCAGATTTTCTTTTTTTGGAAAGAAAATCTCAATTATAGTATCTACATTATTATACCAAAACAAACAAACAAACAAACCCCTAATACTACTTTGCTTTCAGTTCATGTCAAGTTAGATGGAAAACTATGTGTGTGTGTGTGTGTGTGTGTGTGTATATACATATATATATGTATATATATATGCTATCATTTATATTTAATATTGTGGGTGTTTATTATCATTTCCTTTGAAAATACTATTTCTACAATAGTTAAAATTTCAACTTTAAATTTAATTTATTAAGAATACTTTATTTTTGTTGACATTGACTTTCAGACAAGAGAATTCAAATAAACATAACACTATTACCAGGATTTATGATACTATCAATGGAACTATTATTTGAATATTCATATTCATTTATCTTCCATGAAGAAAATGAACAATTAATTATCAAAGTGGTGGGGAAAAACAAAAACCTCTAAGGCTTCAAGGGTATACTACAAATGTTTTGTTGTGATTCATCCTAGACCATCTGTATGATGGCAATAAATCAGTAAAAAATATGCCCATGTGCTTCTTTAATTCTGTTCATCTCCTCCCCTAAACTGTTTTTTACTTCCCACTGATGATGATTATATTTACTTACATAAATACGGTATAAAAGATCATTGTGTCTTTCTAGCTCAGTTACCTGGAAATGGTTTCTTGATTATGGCTTTCATTGGTTTAGGGTCACCCTCATACATCTTGTGAGCCTGGTCTCTATATCCTTTTGGATAAAGTTGCAGAATATTTTTTAAAGTTTTTTTTTTTTTCCATAGTGTTTACTCTAGCTGGTATTCTCCCTCATCCTACAAAACAAAAGAAACATCCATAGAGTCAATTTTCAAGAAGTAGACCAAATCAAAAGTGGCATGTATGAATATCCTTGTGCCATTGAGTTGCCCAAACAGCTGGACAAGTTGTTGTCTATCTGGTTGTCTCCAAGAAGTAGCTGCATTCTAATTCTAACTGGACACAAATTCATGTTTTTTAGATATTCTTTTTTTCCCCCTAGGTGTTTTTGTATTAAGATTTAGAGGAACGATGTAATATGCTTATATAAAAAGAACTAGCCAGTTTAATAGCTATTGTTTTATCTAATGTTAGGAGATGTGCATACATAAATTGAAGTTCAGTGTTGACCTAAAACAAATAGCAACAAGATATTTCTCCAGCAAAGATGGGTTTATTTGAGATCACCAGAGAATTGAAATTTGGGGTCTGCAACCATGGCAAGCCATGTGCAAGTCCCCACACAGCAAGGGAAGGAGAATGCTTTTATAGAGGGGAAAAGGAAGCTGGGAGGGCTATGGCAAACAGAGTCCATAGCTTTCCATGGGTGAGTCCTTGACAGAAAAGAAGAGTCTTTTTTTTCTTCCTGTTGGACTCTGCTGTCATTGCAGGCTGTGAGAGCTCCCCCTTCTGGTCTCCCAACTCTATTTAATAGAGATTTCTGTTTATTAATGTTTTACATTTCTACCTTTTGATCAAAATGTTGGGGAAAACTGCACAGATGGAAACTTATTGTGGTCTCATTTAAGTAAAAAGGAGTGGACATTGTTTCCCATTTCATCCTCATCCTTTTCAATAGAGGAAAATGTTCTGTTTTAGTCCATTTATAAACATAGAGTTAAAAGTTACCTGGGTGGAATTAACATCTGAAGGAAGACCAGAATTTTCTTTAAAAGCAATCTAAATTTGATCATAATAGTCATGAACAGATTCACCAGATTTTTGTGTGCAAGCTTGAATTTTGTTTCAATCAATAGGCTCAAAAAAAGCCCTAGGAATTATTCAGTGAAGTCACCTAGTGATTGATTAAGCCTGATCATATAATAAGTTAGGAGGCTAGTCTCCTGGTTCTAATTATAGAGATCTTTCAGGATTTTCCCAGTAGTTTTTTAATCTAATGCTTGGCCTGGCCTTCACTGACAAGCATATGAACGGGCTGATATAAGTCAGAGAAACCAGGTTGATAAGTTTGAATGACTATATTAAATTCCTCAGCAAAGATGTGAGGATCTTTGGTTACTTTGGGAAAATCTTTGACTATGGCTTGCAGTTCAGCTTTAGTCCAGGGAATATAAGAAATTAAGAGCTTAACCTCTGGATCCTCAGAAGACCTAGTTTTAAAGGGACAGGTTCTGACAAGTTCTGAAGAAAAGGGAGTGAAGAAAAACGGGAAGTTTGGAGAGGGAATTAGTATGTGGGAACTGAGGGTATAGAGGAGGTGTGGATGACATATAAGGGAAGGAGAAAAACAGCACCACAGGGAAAGCCTGAGACAAAGAAATCAAGGAAGAAGAGCCTGAGGCTTATGGAGCCATTTAGTCTTTATATAATTGTTTGTTTGCCTCAGTGAAACTTAAAATCTTATTTTGCAGAGATGCAATTTTAGACTTCTGATAATGTTGGAATACCAATCAAAATAAGCATTCCAGGGGCTTCCCTGGAGGTTCAGTGGTTAAGACTCCATGTTTCCACTGCAGGGGGCCCAAGTTTGATCCCTGGTCGGGAAACTAAGATCCCACATGCTGTGCGGCGTGACCAAAAATAAAAAAATAAGCATTCCACTCAGTTTTGGAAATTTTTGAGCTATGGTAGTCCAATTCAGTTTTAAGGAAATTATGTTTGGGGATTTCAAAAGTTCCTCATTGATATTCTAAATTGCCTTTGGTCAAGTCAGCTGATTTAGTTAGAAATGGGAATAAGGAAAAAGTGTAGTTTTAAAACGTAAAATAGGCTGGATTTTCTGTAGCGGTGGTGCCCTCAAAATATTTAGATAACCGGGATCTCATGTTTCAGAAGTTTTTCTCTAGAGTAAAAGAACAATTTTTAAACAGCTCAAACAGCTCATTCAAACAGCCTGCAGGCCTAACACCAGACAGTTCTAAGGAGACAGCTTGGTTGCAGAAGAGCCAGGCTGAAGGCTTTTCAGCCAGGTTCCAGAGAACAGCCCCTTCCAAACAAATAAGCCAAAGACTGAAAAACCTGCAGAGTTTCAGAGAAGCAGCCCCTATTCCCAAAGGAATTGGGCTGAAGGCATTTTCAGCAAGATTCATTTGTAAGAGTCTGACCTCAAAATCAGACCCAAGTGACAAACAAGTACTCACATATAGAACAAGGCCTTAACCAGAAAGACAAAACCTTAAAAAAGATGCTAACTAAAGCATAGATGGCTTCAGACACAAGGAGGGCATGAGCTTAGATCCAGGAGAAAGGCTTACCTTCAAATTCTAGAGTTGGAGAAGAAAGCTGTAGAGTGACAATGGGCTCAACTGTGGGTAACTGCACCCATTTGCTCACCAGCCTTGGAGCTGTTGGGAGTCTTCCCTGGTCATTGTATGGGCCACCAAAATGTTGATGTAAAATAACTAGACTGCCAGATTATTCTCCAGCAAAGATATTTTTTGTTGGAGGGATCAACAGAGAATTACAACATGGTCTACAATCATGGTGAGCCACATGCAAGTCCCCAAACAGCAAGGGAAGGAGAATGCTTTTATAGAGGGGAAAAAGAAGCTGGGAGGGCTACAATAAAAAAAGAGTCCACGGTTTTCATTGGCTGAGTCCTTGCCAGGGAAGAAGAGGAGTTTTTCTGTCCTTTTGGGCTCTGCTATCATTGCAGGGCTTGAACTCTCCCCCTTCTGGCCTCCTGTCTCTATTTAACTGAAGTCTGTTGATTAATTTTTTACATAAAAAGGTTCAGTAACATGCTCAAAGTTCCTGTCCCTGAGTTATAAAATATATTCATTGTCCTTATTCCATAATTTTTCCCCCAGTATACCACACTGCCCCTAAGACAGGTGTTATTCTTTTGCTGACAAACGTTAATATACTCTGGGATCTTATTTTTAGTAGTCTACTGATGCCATTTAATGCTATTTATGCATTAATTATTTTTAGCTTTATATTATTTGTGATGACTCTTTTAGTTTTAGGCTAGACCTGCACTTAGGCTGTCTTTAAAACCAATCCTTGTTTTTTGGTAAGTCTCCATATGTTTCAAAGTTTCAATAAACATAAACTCTGTATATTAACTTTGTATAAATCCAATTTAATTCAGTCAGAAAATATAGAGCTTTATATTTATTTGCTGCTCATCTTCTAATCTGTAGGTTACTGTAATTACATTTTTTTCTCCAAATATCTGGTGCTAATAAGGGCTTAGCGACACCTGACTCTTACCTATTAGATTTTTACAAATTTCTCATTTTTCAAATCCAAAGTAATTAACCAAAACATTGAATATCCTTTTTACTTTTATTTTCTATTTAATTTGAATATGCACTAATAATTCCCAAATAAATTCCTCCTTGTGTGACCTTGTCTGATTTCCAGGCTCATAATGAACTGGCTAATTGATATTGATGTGTCTACAATGTATTTTCAACTAAACACATGTAAAATAGAAATCTTGTTTTTGCCATCACTACCTTGTCAACTAGGGGAAAAAATGCACAGTGAATTGAGTTTTATTCAGTTTACTGAGGACTAAAGCCCAGGAGACAGCCTCTCAGATAGCTCTGAGGAGCTGCTCTGAAGAGGTAGGGAAAAAGTCAGTATATATGTGAATATTTTGACTGGGAAGTACATGTAGTCAAAGGTTCATCTTGTTAAAAGATTACTGCTAATCACACATGCACACACACACACACACACACACACACACAGATATGTCTGGATAATGATTTTAGTGCTTATCTATATATGCAAAGATGCAACAATCTGAGGTCATTGATCTCTTTCCTTAAATATGCATCTTAACTATCTAAAGGTCCGTATATACAAAACACAGAATGCTTTATCCTCAGTTCTCTTCAGGTGCACTAGTAGGTCTGTGTGGCTAATGATTTGACCCTTGTAGAACTGGAATGGTGGACAACATTTTTTGTTTACAACCTTATCACTATAGGGGTGGAAGAATAATTTTCCTTTTAGGCTTCAAAATCTTGACTGAGACCCCCGCTGTGAGAAAAGACATTCATAGGAGAAAAACAGAATTTTAGTAACATGTATACCTCTTGAATACAAGGAAGATACCAAAGAAAACTGAGCAACTCTTTGAAATGGCCCAAGCCATCACCTTAAATACAATCTCCATCTAAAGACAAAAAGATGCTGTGGGGGGAGAAAGGCCAGTTATGGGAGGTGACCAGGAAAAGCACAGTAAAGATTTACGTCAATGCCTTCTCCCTTGTTAAGAGTTTCTAGAGATGTAGTCATCCTCCCCTTCCTGGCACAGAGTAAGACATCCTTACAAATGGAGATTTCCCTTATAAATGTAAATGTCTCTTACAAAAAGGTAACTTGTACTTAGATTTCACAGCTTCTCTTGTGTCTCTGTTTCCTAAACATAACTAGTTGAAGATAATCCTTATGTCAAAAAGACATTTGGGCGTGGAAAATTCTGCTCCCTTTCATCACCAAACCCTACCTTCTCCCACTCTTCCACAAGTTGGTAAATGGCAACGTTACTCACCCATTTGTTCAAGTCAAAACTTGGAATTCAACTTTGATTTCCCTTTCCCACACCTCTCAGTTCACATCATGAATAAATCCTATATGCTTTACATTAAAATAGATCCAAAATTTGATCGATTATGTTTTGTCAGACACATCAACATTTTTATGCTTATGATAAGGTGATCATTTATTTTCATTTATATTTCATTATGTTTTTCACTACAAAGACAAGCTAAAGTTTCAGTGTCTACTTGTAGCATAGTCAAGACCTAGCTTCTGCAAAGTCAGCCTAGACTAGTCAGCCCACCAACTAACTGTGCAAATCCAGCTGATATCAGCAACCTGTACTGGTTCAGAAGAATGTGTCAGCCATCCTGTTACCAGACTCAGTGGGTCCATCACTTAGAGTGCTTGGCCAATGAACATGCCAAGTACTTTGGATTAAAGCAGAAGCATTTATTACTTGTGACAAATAAATAGACAGGGAGATAGCTCTCAAAGCACTGTCTTCCTGAACAGCAAGACAAGGGAAGTCTTAGGCTAAGGATCCATGCATATTCATGAAAGGGCGAGTGATCTTCCAGTGGAGGTGGAGTTCTAGATGCACTTGCACAGTGTGACAACATGCTCAAACATACGTTGCATGTTTAAAAACGGCGGCAGTTTTCACCCTTGGGGTGAAGATTTTAACATTAAAATGAGGCAAAGGTCATCCTAGGTTGATAAAATCCAGCTACCCAGTTGAGTGAAGCCACAAGGATGAGCAAAGGTCAGCATCACTATTCCTTAGGCTCCAGTTAGGTGGCTGAGTGCTCCAGGGGGGTTGGATTCTACAAAACAGCTCAAGACTGTGCTTTAGTCTGATTTTTACCTTTGAAATAGAACTGGGAGTTTTTATGTCTGATTAATTATCTTTGCTATGGTTACTTCTCTTGCATGATAGCAGTCATTTGTTCCTGCATTCTTTGTTCTTTTTGAAATCATTAATTACTGAGACCTATTTTTTTATTTCCACATGAAGACCTAGGTGGACTAGACTAGGCCATAGTTCACCTTTCTCTCAATCATGAGTAAAGAGAACACAAAAGTGTTCTGAAATTTACACTCCAGTTCTTAACTTAAGCGTGTCCAGTCTTTGTTACAACTTCTCTTATTGCCTCGTATTCTCCTTCTGCAAGATATGGCATACTCTGGTTTAACCCCATCTTCCTTATCACTGTCTCGCTAACAAACCTATAGTCCTGTGGGGGGAAAAAAGTTTACTGTTTTTTGCCATGATATATTGTGTTGCTTTTTTTCCCACAATGATATAAGATAATTTAATATGAGGAGAGATATTCTACAAATCCAGTAAAGTAGCACTTTATATTATATTACAGTACAGTAATTGATTATCATATTAATTATACATTTTAGATATTTAAAAGCTAAGGTTATTAACACCTTGCTATGGAATTATAATTAGTTTCTCTTTTTTCTCCAATTTTTCAGAACTCTTCATGAAACTTTAATAAGCCACTTTTGGCTGTTTAAATAATAACACAGTGTTAAAGCTTATTGTTTTGAAAAAATAACTGTTAGTTTCAGAAGTAATGCTCCAAAAATTGAATTAATATATACCCAGTTGATGGCTTTTGAAGTAAAATCCATTTAATGTGTTTCAAGTTTAAATATCTTTCTTGGTAAGTGGATTATGCACCTCGTCACTTAGTTCCCAACCATCAATTCAGCTTTCATCTTTGAACGGTAATGTCATTTATGACATATAAGCAAGTTTGCATTTGGTTAGTAAATTGGATGAGAGTCATCTATATTAACTGTCAAAAGCAGCAGCAGAACTCCTGCATCTGTGAAAGTAAATTTACTTCCACTGTAAAACTATAAATCTCTTCAAAATAGGCTTTTACAAAACGAAAGAAAAGGAGTGCAGCATCACATTGCTATATTAATTATGAAAGTAGTAATAATTAGTCCAACTCCACATGGTAAAGTGACATATGGGGACAGTTCATGCAAATTTTGACTATAGATATAACCAAAGTAAAAACGGATATTTTGACAGGAAAGAAGTAGGAAAACAGGAAGGGGATCAAAGTTCTAGTTTAGTTTTAGGAAATAATTTGAATGTCAATAAGTGATAATGATTCTTCTAAATACCGTGTGTGTTAAACGCGCTGGAGGAGAAAGGTAGAATAACAGGGTAGTAAACTCAAATCTAAATATTTATTAAAGCAATCATTTCTAGGAGCATTGAAAATAAAGACATGGACTGTGCTTCTAACTGGAATTACTGGGAGAACCACAGAGGATTTTAGCTGAAGTGACTCCAGAAGTTTGTACACTAAATGACATATTTAGTGATATAAACAATTGTTTTGTATACCCTGAAAATGCAATATAAAATGTCTATAAAATGAGAAGATGAAATTGCTGGAAATATATCTATTATCCCTTTAGCTTTTTATGGAAAACACAATCTTTCAAGAGGGCCTGGAAAAAGGATTTCTGGAAAAAATGTAGTGAAATTTTTGTCATATAGTGGAGAGAATTCAAAAGACAAAACATTCAAAGGTGAATGGAGAAACATAGTACACAGGACATCCAACAAGGATGATAATCTGAATGTGGATTATCAAGTTATTAATTGGCATGAATTAATTTCACAATGTTCGAGTTAAATGTTTGATTTCCTTTTTCAGGATAGGAGAAAAAATAGCAAGAATTTTGACTATGTGGATTACTTCAAATGAATGATTCAAAATACTGGAGTGAAAATGACATTTTTCTAATAGTCAATAAAAAGTAATTTAAGAGTAGGTGAGAATATGGCAAAAATCTTGGAGCCATAGTGACTCCACAAGAAGTGTAGTATCATGTACCATGTCCAAAGTGATTGTCAAACCCTGTAAAGGAGATAAAATAAAACATCTCATGATGAAAACTTTGGGTATGAAGAACGTACAAAAGGACTTCATTGGGCTTCCCTGGTGGCGCAGTGGTTGAGAGTCCACCTGCTGATGCAGGGGACACAGGTTCGTGCCCCGGTCCAGACTTGATAGCATTCACAGATATACAGCAGTTCTCCCAACGTAAAATTAGTGAGAACAGAGAACGTTCCTGATAAATGGGAAAACATGTGGCCAGGTACAGAGGTTTACAATAACATTTGATACCTAGGTAACAGTCAATAGGGGTGGCACCGAAAATGGCAAAATAATGTGCTATATACACACACACGTCCAGTCATGAAGGATTTTTGTGCCAGTCAAGTAATTTGAAATTTATCATGAAAGGTTTGTGAAACGAAGGTAGATAATATTACAAAATTTGTAATTGGAAAAATACTACTTTACTAGTGGTCTACAGAATGAATTTTAAAGGGCAAGAGAAGGAGGTAGTGTAGTAAAGTATTGAAGTAATCCTTAAGAAGGTTGATGAGAAATTTAACAATAATAATGCTGATCAGAATGGAAAGAAAGGGAGAAGTCAAGAGATAATTGGGGTATTGCCCTTTATAATTTGCTTTCTACAGGGAAACTAGGTGTATGCTTTTAAAATATGAATCACATCAAGATATTCAACTATTCAAAATCCTTCAATACTGCCTCCTCCTTCACTTGTAATAAAAGTCAAGAGTATTATTACCTTTTTTTTTTTTTTTTTGCGGGACGCGGGCCTTTCACTGTTGTGGCCTCTCCCGTTGCACAGCACAGGCTCCGGACGCGCAGGCTCAGCGGCTCATGGCTCACGGGCCCAGCCGCTCCGTGGCATGTGGGATCTTCCCGGACCGGGGCACGAACCCACGTCCCCTGCATCAGCAGGCAGACTCTCAACCACTGCCCCACCAGGGAAGCCCCAAAAGTATTATTACCTTTAAGGACATTTCTGATGTCATCATCAACTACTCTGCCTTATCCTTTTCCAGTCACACTGGTTTATTTGATCTTCCTCAAACCTACTCAGAACTGTCTGTCTCAAGATCTTTATATTTTCTCTTTCCTCTGCCTGAAAGGCTCCATGCATCTTCAAGACTTACTCTCTCACTTCAAGTCCTTGCTCAAATTTTACCTTCTCAATAAGTCCAACCCTGACCATTTCAACTAAAATTGCATCCCACAAATGCTGCCTTTCTAATACCCCTTAATCTGCTCTATTTATTTCCACAGCACATATCTCCTTCCAGCATATGCTTATGTGTTTGTTCATCTTACTTCATCTAGAAGAGCACCTTTCTCTGAGTATTCACTCAGTCAATATTGAATTATTTCAACAGAAAGGATGCGAAACTAAATGGTCATAGTAGTGAGAATAAATACAGATTTATCTGAGGAATAAGAAACACTTTATTTAATGGAGGAATAGTAAAAGTATAACAGAAGTTTAAAAAATTATATTATCTTATTACTACATCTAGCAAAAGAAATCACAGTGAAGATGGTTAGTGATAATCTTTCACACGGTAAAAAATGCAATGTAATTTGAGTGTAATTTGAGCTCTACCCATATGGGAATATAATATGAAAATATTAAGAAAATATTTTAATAATTTTGGCATTCAATATTTGTGCTTTACCAAAATATATCACTGTGATATTCCTGTCCCACTGTGATATTCTTGTCCCAATAAATTCTGAGAGAAATATTTAAATTATATTTTTCTCACTAACAAAAATATAAATGCTTGCAATTATAAGAAATTCAAGGAGAAAAATCAAATACAAAAACAGAATCTTTTTTCAAAAGAAATATCTGTAACATCTGTTTGAAAGATGTTATATGTTTTCTGAAAATTTGCTAAGACTATTAAATAATTTCAATCACTGCCTATTGCCCAGTGTTGCTTATTATATTTGGAAAAAATAATTCAGTTTGAAGGACACAAACTTTAGAGAATGAATATTTAGGTAGGATATTTGAATGATAAAGTTGAATATCATTCAACTTTAGAGAATGAATATTTAGGTAGGAAATATAGGGATTTATATTATGTTTGTGTATATGTGTGTCTAGTGAGTGTGTCTGAGTGTGAGTTTACATATACATATGCATGTTTGAGTGTAACTACAAAAATAAAGTGCCTATGTGATGGCAAATAACAGATTTGAAAAATAAAAAATGGGAACTGTCATGAGACTAAGTTTATATAAAACATCCAAGAATATACTAGAGGTATCATTTTGACCTGATCAAAAACAGGTAAAGTGAAATTTGAAGAGAGTGGTGTTATTAAAATTAGATAATGGATAGGATAACAGCCCACTATATACCTTTAAAAAACATAATTCAGGAGATTTCTAGTAATTCAAACATGAAAACAACATTTTGGGCTTGGTAACTTAGTATATAGGCAATAAAGTATGAGTTACAAATTATATCCTCAATGTGGTATTATGGATAAGACCATAATTGGAACAACTGGAACAAAATTATAACTAGAAAATAACAATGGTGCAAAATTTCATATTTTCAAGAAATATGCTCAATAGAATGCAAAATAAAACTAAGTGATAGTTTTAAAAATAAATATACCCCTATAGAATCAGCATATTATATACTTGGCTACCATAAACAAAGGAAGGTGACCCTAAGTGTTTTGGCATAAGAGGGTTATACACACAATTTACCTAAGGAATATTGTAAGTCTAAGACAAGATACATTTCTCTGAAGTTTCATATATTCCCAAGGAAACTTGCATCTTAATTTCCCTGCATTTATCACTAATTGTCACTGGATTCTTAGTAGTAGTATAACTTTAGGTGCAGGGTTCTAGATGCCAGAACAACATGTGACAGGACAATTTTAAAGGTACATTCAATACATTTTCCTTCATGAGTCCAAACATTCATTAATACAATCTCAATTTTTTTTACATTTTATTTACTGACTACTCCAAAAACTTGATCTATAATGCAATTTTTCTAATTATTTGCCATCTTATTTGCATAATGGTTTATAAATTAATCATTCACTATAAATGAATAATACCTTTAACACTAAATCATGAAAGAAATTAAAAAATTAGGATTTATCTGTAAATTTTCCTATTTAGGCAACTTTTTGGTAAGGACCAAATGATTTTAGAAACTACATCAGCATGAATGTAATGATAGATTCACTTACTCTAGGGTACAAAATGAAATTCCACATACACTGAAAAACAGTGACTTGTCCACTCAGGTAACTTTTAAATCACTTTTAATCCACTCAATTAAGTTATGTTATTTCTCATGTAATATAATCAAAGCTTTATGAAGTAGTTTTGTATTATATTTTCTACATTACATATGGCCAATACGATATAAAAAACATTTTTTAGAAATTAATTATATCCATTTTCAGTGTTTCAACTTTTTCTAATGTAAGTCTTTGGTAATATCAGACATATAAAAATAATAAGAAACACATAAGAAAATGGTCAATAACCACATTACTTAATGCTTAGACAAGAGCTCTTATATTATATTTCATATAATATGAAAATATTAAGAAAATATTTTAATAATTTTGGCATTCAATATTTGGGCTTTACCAAAATATATCACTGTGATATTCCTGTCCCACTGTGATATTCTTGTCCCAATAAATTCTGAGAGAAATATTTAAATTATATTTTTCTCACTAACAAAAATATAAATGCTTGCAATTATAAGAAATTCAAGGAGAAAAATCAAATACAAAAACAGAATCTTTTTTCAAAAGAAATCATCTTAAAATGCCTTTTGTTCTCCTAATCTAATTAGTAACATTTAATAAATGCCATAAATATATTAACAATGTTTTCAACTGAAGAAAAAAATGATTATATAAGAAAGTCTCTTTACATTGCATTTAGCAAGTTCATGTTTAATGCCATACGTGTACCATCCTGTTCTGATGGCACTGGAGTCATCCATGTCCAATTTCCAAATACAGATCGTATGTTGTGAACTTCTGCTAGATTTCACCCGCCTCCAAGCAACTGTCAGAATTTTCTTCCTAATAATATCTTATTTCCTTTTGGAGAATCACTGCCTCTTCCCAATTTTTTAATCTTGTTAGGATTAAATAAGCCAAGGAAAACGAAGTACCATGGTATTTCATCCCAGATCCTGGAAAAGTATTGTGAAGGAACAATTCAAGAAGTAAAGAAACAGTTGTCTATTACTTATAATACAATACACATCCAGATTGCTACTGTTATCACAGGGTTTTTGCTTCTATAGACTTGATACCCTGGAATCTCCTCAAACTCATTCTCAGGTCTGTTTTACAGCCTCCCATCAATCCATTTAATTTTTAACATTCTTCCTGTAAACTTGATTTTACTTAATTTAGCTACCATGATTTTCTATGGATGGCTGCCCGTTAACCTCAACTAACTATGGTGGTCTAAGCCATTCTATGATAAAATGTACTAGAAAATGTCAAAACATTTATTTCTGGCTCATATTTTATGTCCAAGGTACTGTGAGACTTCTGCTCATGACAGAGAAGCCTAAGTGGAGGGAAACTCTACTTTCTTAAAATGCCACCATTTCAACATGAAGCTTCAGGGGCTGTCCTAGTAGAGCAAGAAGTCTCCTATAACAAAGTGCTTCAGGAAATGTTGTGTGTCATTCACAGCCCACCTGCCAGAACTAGTAGCTCCTCCCAACTCAAAGAGGCTGCATATGGACTCTCAAGTGCCTGAAAGGAAGGGGGAACTGGGTAAATCTGAGAATTAAGAAGTCATTAATTATCACACATTCCTAAACAATACACAATAATTTAACTGAATTAAAGAATGATCATAATGAGGACCTGACAAACATGGGCTATACATTCACTGACTCTTCACTTTCACATGTAAAACCTAGTGCCTATACCACATTATTATATATTTACTAATTTTTTAACTAGCAAAAGGCATATTGATGCATTCTACCTGAAGAAAAATTAAAACAAGCTAAATCCATTTTGGACTGCCACCCCATTCCAAGTCTCCAGTACCATAGAATGGATGGGTCAGACTGCTGGGGAGCAGAGGCCAAGTAGCAGTGCAAGTTCTCTGTGGCTCTATGAGTAAGGTTTCCACATAGGCAGTACAGCCATAGAAGTATCAACATGGCTTAAATTAAAGGTTGGCTGGGGTTAGTCATGTAGGTCTCTAGAGTAAAAATATATAGACAAGTCACTAAAGTTCTACTTCTCATGTGTAGCAGCAATATCAAAAGCAAAAATTAAGTGGAGGCCAGATTGAGCTGGATAACAGGAAGCAATAGTCCTATACCTAACACTTCAGTCAATCTAGAAAATATAGAGCACTTTGAGCACCATACTGGTGTTTAGTATGGACAGTAAATAGTAAAAAGTACAAATATCCTATACATTTGGGGGAATTAGTATACACTGAACCTGAACTGGAGTTAATTACTGACGGTAAGTATCACCATGGCCCTCTGGTCATGGGGGATATTCCCCTCTGGTCAGAGGGGAATCTTATGGCTTTTGGATGATCAGTGCAATTATTGCTTTGAGTCTACTTAACTTAGGCCCAATGTATAGTTTGAACAGATATTCAGAGCACACACACAAAAATCCTAGCATTAGATCCTGAAAAAAAAAATTTTTTTTTAGCACTATTATGGTAGGAAGGCAAGGTAAACACCCTGGAGCTGCACAGCATTCTAAAAATATTAGTAAAAAGGAAATCATGTCTTCAAGGAGACATACTCAATGATTTTAAAGTATATAATGGTAAATCCTATAATATACACACTTAACTAACCTTCTTGTAAAGATAAATTGATCTTAGAGAATTATAGTCAATTATTTCAATCGATGCCATTATATACATGGTCTCTTTCCTTTAGTAAACAAAGACCTCTTACCCTCTTGTGTAGTTATTGATTTGTCAAATGTTTCTTTTCTCTGTCTCGTAAAAACTGTATACCTAAAATGAAAAGGAGTATTGTTCAAGGCTAATTGCCTTCTCCAGTTCTGTGCTACAAATCAGTCTGCAAAGAGCTTGGCTCTCTTACATCCTACAGGACATCACACTGATCCAGCATGTTGATATCAATAAGCTGATGAGTACTAGGGATCAGGAAGTAGCAGTCATCCCAGATGATCTAGTGAGGGGAATTTGTGCCATGGAACGAGAAGTAAAGTCTACGAAAATACAAAGGCTCTATTCTTTGTGAAGTTTCTGGTGGTGCATAGGTTGGAGGTATATCAATATACCCCCTACACAATAAAGGCCACATTGTTGTACCTTGCACTCACTACTTCTAAGAAAAATGTGAAATGTTCCATAAGCTTCATCAGATATTAGGGAAATACATAACAGATGTGGCTGTGCTGCCCTGACTCCTTTATCAGGCTTTAAGTTTTTAGTAGGCCTTGGAGCAAAGGAGTTTTTTTCTAACTCATTCAGGCTTCAGTAAAAGTAATAACTTAGCCATCACGTGTGAGGGTTTCCAATGGTTTTCAAAGTGTCTGTAACAGACTGTAACATTCAGTGGAGCCAGAAAGCCATGAACAGAGGTTCTTGTGTTTTTTCAGACAAAACCATGTCTCTATAGCAATTTTGGATAGATTACATGTACTTAGCATCAGACAGAAGCCTCATATTGGTTTCCTGAAACCTGGATTATGACTATTGTGATAGAGAGGGTTAAGTGGGAACCCCTGACGCTGCTCCCTCACTTCTAGTCAAGAAAGCAAATCAGAATCAGAAGCACTACTGAATCTATGAGAAATTGCAGAGATAAGCACCACTATCATACATTTGAAGAATGCAGTGGAGGCAGTCTTACTATATTTGCTTTCGTCTCACCATGTAAGGCCTCCGCAGAAAACTGGAAGGGACATGACTTATGGCAGATGACAGTGCACTGATATATATTAACCATATCTTTGCCCCAATTTCAGCCACTGTTCTAAATATATTCTTTCCAGGATTAGATTAACTTGGCCTCTGGTACTTCGTATGTACTAAGGATAACATGAATACTTTCTTCTCAATCTGTCAGTAGGGAAGATCAAAAGCATACCTTCTTTCCATAGGAAAGTCAGTCACAGTTATACATATTTTCTATTTTGCCTGATCACTTGGTAAACTCTCCTGGGCTCTGTCACAAAAGAGTCCACAGGGCAGGACAGCACATTGACACATGAAGATTAGACCTAATAATCAGTGTACAGCAAGTGATCTAGATGAGTTAATAAAGCAAATGCATACTGGAGGATGGGAGATAACCCCCATGAACACTCAGGGTACTATTATCTCAGTGAAGATTTTAAAGGTCCAATGATCTGCAGCATTATGAGAGTCCCATTGTTAGGTGAAGGGCATGTTGTTGCATCTTAGACTTCCTCCACTTATAAAAAGTTAATATGCTTGACTGCGCTACATGAAATTTAGCGGCAGATTATAGAGCATTTAGGGAAATGACTTCACTACAAAATATCAGATATCTTGATAGGCTGACAGTTCTGTGTGCATCCCAAAGCATGAGTGCTCTGCATCAGGGGAAGCCCGAAGTGGATACTGTTCTGCCACTGGATCATACGACTCACTGGATAAGATGAGGTGAAGGTAACACTGATGGATAAAGATGTGTGTGGAGTATCTAACAAGCCAAACTGGAGTTTGAGCAAAGATCCCCTAGGATTCTGATTCAAGACCATGACATTGAGAACAGAGAAATTCACTCTGTGTGAGCAAAGAGAAAAACAATACTGGCTTGTTATAGAGCCTTGGTAGAGGCAGAATGTTTGTGCAGCGTCCTCATGTGATTATGCAACTTGAGTTGCCTGGGTCAAATGGTGAGGCTTATGCAACTGCAAACCATTTTGTAATGGAAGTATTGTAGGGTAGGCTTGAGTAGGTCCAGAAGACATGAGAAAATTCATAAATACGTGCTCTAGACTCTCATATTGTTCAACTCTTTTGCAAAATTGCCTCTGCCTCAATCCACATTTAGGGAATCACAGCACTTTCTAAAAGAGGACAAAACTTGGGCCTGATTTATAATAAAATCAGTATGATAGATGACAACAGTCTAAAATGAATTGCTGCCACATCTTGTCTCCACTTGGCACATAAAGATAGAGAAAAAGCATTGCTCCCTCATCACCAAGATAACAAACATCAAGGTCAAGCACCAGTGGAATACTGCTGAGAGAGTTAAAGCACCATGGAGAGAAACCCTCTCAGGTTACAGTGCATAAAGACCCAAAACAGAAGGTGGAGCAGACATTCATAAATTCCCTCTGGTAAGCCAATTCCCACACTAAATGCAAGATTGGGAATTTGAAACTTGCATTTGTGTGTTTTCTAGTATTTCTATTTCACAAGCTCTCTTTGGACACAATGACACATATTTGTGAGACTGACTCTCCTATGTGATGGGAGAGTTATCTTGTGTGGATTGAGCTGGTGCTGTTCACATCACAACTGAAGCAGGTGGACAGTAGTTCATGTAGTACACTGCAAGATGAGAGGACACTTTGGGCCAAATTATTTTTGGGGAATCTGTTTTTGTTGTTCATAGCAGATGGAAGCAGTTTCTGCTCTGAAATTCCCCTAATTAACTTGAATACACAGTATAAAATTCTAATATATGTATAAGGTATTCTAGATTTTAAACTGCAATTAATTTTTATTCATTTCACTAGTCATGGCAGTAGGAGCCTGCAGTTCAATGAACATAAGATTTCAAATATGCATTTTATCTTACATGAATGCTAAAATATTCATAATTTAAAGATTAGTGTGGTTTTGGTGTTCTGGTTTCTCTGAAGCATATATTCCAAAACGTGTGATGTGTTTACTTAGGTATAGTAAACTGTGAAGCACAATGGGATTCTTTTAGCTCAACAACTCTTAGCCATCAAGTACCATACCAGCCTATAAAAAATAAAGGAAGGTTGTAGGTCAAACAAACCCAAACGAACAAAACAAAATAAAAATAATGTAAAACGCAAAGTCAAAAACCTCAGCAGATGTTCTTTCAAGTCTCATATTCCCATCCTGCCATGATTTACATTTGGATTAAATTTTCAGTTTTACTGAGTGACATGAAATCTAATTAGATCCTCCCCATACTAAGAAATTGTCAGTTGTATTAACAGTATAACTTTATCAAATTAAAAACATAGAAGTTTACAAAACAGTGTACAATTCTGACAAACATAAATATGTTTCAGTTTTAATACAAGAATTGTTTTTACTTTGAAAATATACTATGTGAACAGCTAGAACATCTTAGCGTAACATTAATAAGAATATAGTATATTATTTTATCAAATCGCAAAAAAATTTAGTGATGAGCAAGGAGATGAGACATTGTATGAAAATATAAAGCAATCCATTCTTTAACGTCATGAAAATAATTGTCTATGACCTTAGGTATAGAGTAAAGCCATATCACATGATAGCTTCAGAAATTGTTTTAATAAAATGTAGCTAATGTATGTTTGAAGGCATAATTAAAAGAATACTATTTATTCTGGAATGACAGTGAAGGCAGTGGCATAGTTCTCCACACAAAAACAGAGAGAAGACATCCATGGATAATAGGATCAGCAAAGCTAGGTAGGAAGAAATTCCCAAGGACCCATAATATGATCAGGTTGTGACAAATCCCCAGCGACAAAATGTTGTCTACAGTCTTAGCAAAAGAATAAATTTGTTTTAAAAATCAATCAGGATTTTCTTTACTTCTTCTCTGTCTTCTTGCCTTTCTCCCTCATTTCCTTTACTTCCTTTTTTAAAATAAACTTTTAATTTTAGAACAATTTTCAACTTACCAAAAATTCTGAAGATTGTACTGAGAATTACCATATGCCTCATACCTAGTTTCCCCCACTGACATCCTACGTTATGGTACATTTGGTACAAATAATGAAACCATATTTATATATTAACTAAAAGCTACAGTTTTTTTTCAGTTTCTTTGTCTTTAACCTAATGTCCTTTTTCTGTTCCAGGATCCCATCCAGAATATCACACCACATTTGTTCACCATTCCTACTTAAACTCAGAGCTCTTGGCTGTAAGAGTTTTTCAGACTTTCCTTGTTTTTTGATGACCTCGACACTTGTGAGGAGTACTGGTTAGGTATTTTGTAAGATGTTCCTCTATTGGAATTTGTGTGTGTGTGTGTGTGTGTGTGTGTGTGTGTGTGTGTGTGTGTGTGTGTGTGTGTGTGTGTGTGTGTGTGTTTTCCTGATTAGATTGGGATATATTGGGTTGGCCAAAAAGTTCGTTTGGGTTTTTAAGTAAGATGTTGCTGAAATACCTGAATGAACTTTTTGGCCAATCCAATATATTTTTGGAAGGAAGACCACAGAGGTAAAATGCCATTGCATCCCATCATATCAGAGATACAAGTGCCAATGTTACATCACTGAAAACAGTGGTCATCCGACTGAAGTAGTGTTCGTCAGCTTTCTCTATGGTAGTTACTCCTATCTCCCCTTTCCTACTGCAGTCTTTGGAAGGAAATCACTATCACAGGCCACAGGTAAGGAGTGGGGAGTTATGCTCCACCTCCTTCAGGGGAGGGTATCTACACAATTTAATTGGAAGGCTTATGCATGGAAGATTTTTCTATTCTCTCCCATTTATTGCTCCATTCAGTAATTTTTTTATATCAGTATGAGCTCATGGATACTTACTTAAACTTTAAGTTATATTTCAATACTAGTTTATTTACTTGGTTGTTTAATTTGTTTCCTTTTTCGCCATTGAGAACCCTTTCAGTTGGTGGCTTCTGTGTCCCTTTGACATAAACAATTTTGTGTTTGTTTATTTTAAATTTCCTTAATGTGTGACACTACAACATGTTGCAGCCTCATCTTGTATATTTCCTGCTCCATTTATAGAATCAGTCATTTCTTTAAAAACCGTGGTTACTTTCACAGTAGAACAGTATCAAGCCCTGGGCAAGAGTTGTGCTTGCTGCTATTGGAATGACAATGTTTCTAGGCCTTCTCATCTGACAGAACAGGGAAATATATGTGTTGTTATATTGTTACTGTTATGGAGGAAACAATAAACATTTTGTGTGTAAACTGTTTTGTGCCTTTTGATATTATTCTCAACAATTTCTTTGTTACTATTAGACTCCCCTTCCTCATTCTTTCAGAGGGAATTACTGCAACACAAAAGGAAGGAGACAATAGACATAAAAGGGAAAAAATATATATATATATAGATAGATAGATAGATAGATAGATAGATAGATATAGATATCAAATTCTGAGTTTTCAGGTAAAAAGGCTCATTCTAGAAGAAGTAGAGAAAGATTTGGTAACAGTTTACTATTGAGGAAGTGATTTTGTTTTTGTGTGCTACTCCCTCAATCCCATATTAGACAAGATCCTTCAGGTTGTCAAAAAAAAGAGGAGATAATATGAAGTAGAAGCACGAGTTTTTGATGAGAGTGACCTTCAGATAGTGCCAACATGCACTGAAATCCTGGATATACCACAAGACACCTTCATAGGGGAGGGACAAGATGATAGAATCCAAAGAAAAATGTGTATTGTGGTTGTGGGTGCTTCATGCCCAATTGTTTTTTAAAGCAGTCAACCTGGTAGAGATCTCTGGCCTCTAAAAACTGGGAGACAGTGGTACTGGTTGAGTTGGAATAAGGTTCTGGTACTATCTAAGACAGAATATCTGAGTTCACTGATGGAGTTTGTGGAATAGTGACTTCACAGGTTACAATTACTAGACAAAAAGCCTGCCAAATTTTGCAGAGGGAACATATAACAAAATAGGGCAGAACATGAAACACTGAACCCCAAGACAGCAAAGTAGGCCAGAACTCAGTGTATGGTAGGGTTGAAGGAAGCCCACCGGTGAGGACACACAGAATTGTAAACTTCAGTGAAATGAGCATAGCACCCAATGTGCCCACTGGCTAGACACCACTCCTGCCAGGACATCACAAGCTCAGGCCGAATTAATTAAATATCCTAGAGTAGGGATCAATTTGAGAAAGAATGAGATAGAGTGAAAAGACAAAATCCTCAAATTCACTGTGTTTAATACTTTAGAATAATTGAATTTGACAGTCTACATGGAAGTGATTAAATTAGTTTCTATTATCATGTAGAAATGAGGGCTTGTGATACAAATTAAGCCCAGTTATCTGGAAATAATGTTACATGTTTGCAATCTGAATTTGAGGTTTGTGGAAGTCATACATCTACCCTGCACTCTGCCTTTGATAATGAAACTGTTCAATGTTTGCTTTAAGTCTTGCTGTATAAATTCATTTTTATGATGAGCTGGCTTTTCTTCTGTATGCTTTGCTAAATACTGACTGGATGTTTTTCCATTTAACCTTAGAAAAGTGTATCTCTCCAACTTGAGTGTTCCCTGTGTGTCTATGTGTTATGCAGTGATATTTCTCTGTCACACTGTGGCCAAGAGAAGGAATAAATCTGATTATCTCTGACAGAGAATCACTTCCCTATTGAGGTTAGATCTGAAAATGGAGCTCTTATTGGGCAGCCAGGGTTCCTCCCTAAACAGAAAGAAATTGCTTTTTAACCATTTCAAACCCATTCTTGTGGCCACTGTAGGGAAGAAAAAAAAAACTTTCTACTACCTGTCTAGGTTCTTGTGGCTGGTCTTAGAGTTAGACTGACACGAGACAGATTAACAGGAGAAAATAAAATTTAATTACATACATACGGGAGCTCCATAGAATATGAGACCCTCCCAAAGTTAGTCAATTGAGGCTTATATGCCATCTGAGAGGAGACTGGATAGGAGTTTGGGACTCCACAGGGAAGAAAGGTAATTCACAGGAAGACAAAAAGGGCAAAGTTTGGCACACAAATGTTTGCTGGGCCGTACAAAAACAATGGACAGAGAAGAATTTTAACAAACACACTTTACTAGACTCCTCCCTCTACACACGGAGTTCATATTATGTGATGGTTATCTAAGGTGGTAAGTCCCTTCCTGGAGCTGGTCCTCTATCTAAATTCTTTTAGGCAGTTAGGGGGAAGGTCAAAGGTTCCAACTGAGTCTTTTGGGCCTTGATTATTTTCAGCTGGAAATAATCCACATGCCAGACATATTTTGGGGTGACAAATTTGGTGTCCTACACCATTAGCATTCCGACCTAACAAATAATTGAACAAACTCTCTATTTGTCTCGATGATTAATATGGTTTATTTTCACATTGTAAATTAAACTGAAAGTTATGTTTTAAATGAAGAAGACCTTTCAGATAAGCAGCTGTATGTCTCATATTTGTATAACATTTACCCAGTTGCAAAAGTAAGAAAAAATGTGACAGGAGAAAGTGGGATCTAAACATTTTAAATTTATAACACATGACTTTCAATGTATGGAAATTAAATGAATGTCTCCTCATGACTGAAAGATTGAATTTGTAAATAATAATTATAGAAATAGGGCTTCCCTGGTGGCGCAGTGGTTGAGAGTCCGCCTGCCGATGTAGGGGACACAGGTTTGTGCCCCGGTCCAGGAAGATCCCACATGCCGCGGAGCGGCTGGGCCTGTGAGCCATGGCCACTGAGCCTGCGCATCCGGAGCCTGTGCTCCGCAGCGGGAGAGGCCACAACAGTGAGAGGCCCGTGTACCACAAAACAAACAAACAAACAAAAAAAACGTAACACCTTTAACACAGCCTCACAAAATAGCTATAAGAATGGAGACACTGATCTTTGTTTACCAATATGTTATAAAATGTGGTATGATAATTCAATTTATAATAAGAAAAATACGTGTGGTTTTTATCCCCTTTTCTGGCACAGAGCTCCTGAAACCCTTGGAACAGAGCAATAAAAGTGTCTCATTATGTTAACAATGTTATGTTAACAATGTTGTGTTAATAAGGTGACTTTTGGACCTCACCTAAGGATGGGGGCTATCATCTGAAGAACCCACCACATGATTAGAGGGTTGGAACTTTCAGTCCCACCCCCGTTGACCTCTGGGGAAGGGAGAGGGGCTGGAGGTTGGATGAATCGCCTATGGTCAATGATTTAATCAATCATGCTTATATAATAAAGCCTCCATAAAAACACACAAGGACAGGGTTTAGAGAGCTTGCAGGTTGGTGAACATGTAGAGTTGGGGGATAGTGGCATGCCTGGAGGTGGCATGGAATTTCCATGCCCTTTCTCCATACTTTGCCCTATGCATCTCTTGGATATATCACTTATATCCTTTTACAATAAACTGGTAATCTAATGAGTAAATAATTTTCCTAAGTTCTCTGAGCCTCTCTAGCAAATTAAATGAACCCAAATAGGGGGTTGTGGGAATCTCTGATTTATAGTCAGTTTGGTCAGAAACACAGGTTTGCAACCGATATTTGCAGTCTGGCTGGTGGGGGGAGCAGTCCTGTAAGACTGAGCCCTCAACCTGTGGAATTTGATGCTCTCTCCAGCTAGATAGTGTCAGAATTGAGTTGAACTGTTGGCTATCCAGCTGGTGCCTGCTTGGTGTTGTGGCAGAAACACCCCCTATACCTACATGGTGGAATTGGGTACAGAACCCAAAAATTGTGGGATATTTCTTTCCAACTCAACATAATGAAGACTAGGCTTGAACTTGTAATAAAGCTTCAGTGATGACAGGGATCAAAGTACAGTACAAAAAATAATTTTAAATTACCACAGAATTTACAAAATTCTACAGCTACTTTTCAAGATACCTCGCGTTTAAATCTCACTTGCATTTAAAAGAGCAGAGGCAGTTTAACACCCGTCTATGTCACCAGTAAAGGGGAGCAGAATATGCCACCCCGAAATGTAATCCATATGGTACCAATAACATGGTTCTACTACAGTTTGATATCAGAACACTTTCCAAACTGGAGTAATAAATCCAAAACAATACCAAAGTCCATCATCAAATATTCAGTTCAACTGGGCCTGCAGGAAGCTCAGTCCAGCTTTCCTTAGGCTTCAGCTTAAAGAAGCTCTGTCCAGCTTCTTTTACCTTAGTCCAGCTTCTCAAAAATTGCTAAAACGTTTTTGGTACCAAGCTTGCCACATGGCCAAATTTATGTGATGGGCAGATACCTGATATATACTTTCAGGCAGACTGAAAAAGCAGAAGTTAATATACAAAAATTAAACCAATGAATTTTACTGAAATATAGACTACATTGTCTTGATAGGCTCAAAACCCTGAAAATGTATTCTCATCATTTTTTTCTGAATTAATCATGGCCCACCTAGCCAAAAACAAAACTGCACCAATTAATAAATAACTGTAAAATTCCCCAAAATAGTGGAGTATATTTTTAACATGATGACTATTAGGCTACCTAGAGAATTTGGCAGCTTGATCCATGAATCCATTGGAAACCAAACTCTCTGTCAAACAACTTAATAATTTACGAACTTGGTATTTGGATATGGTAAATGATAGCCCAGCTGACATTCCCTGAGAGCATTTTTAAGAGAAATATTGTTGGATAGAAGAGATCGTTGTTCTCCCTATGATTTTACTGCAATATTCTCTTAATTTCCTCAGGCAAACATAGCTTTCTTGGTTACTACAGATTTAACATTTTTCTTTTTCTTTTTTTCTAACTCTCAGAGATGACTCTTCTGAAAGATGTACCGAGTCACTCTATCTCATGTTAGCATCCACTAGTCCTTGGAAAAACTATGGTGAAGTTACCCAAAGTAAAGTCTATATTTTGTAATTAAAATTTTGCCCAGTCATTGAATATTGACTCATAATTTGTCAACGTGCCACTTTGTTAAAGCCGCCTTTTCCATTGTTTCAAAATTGGGTTTTCTCACACTTTCTTTTTTAATTCTGGAAAAGACCTTAATTTAAGTGTGTTGTTGAAAGTCAGGCCTGAATTAGCTTCACTTTCCTGGACTGGCAATTAGAAGTAAAATAAACATAATCCTAATTTCCATTTGACTTTAAATATTAAGGCAGGAAATCTATTTTTTAAAATATAAAATACTTTGAGAGATCAAGTTTCTCCCTGTGCCTTCCCACTAAATGTAATTTCCATCTTTATTGCTCTGACAGAAAATACACTCCTATCTTCCCTCCTCAAAACCTAAACAGACAGTTATATCCAGCACAACTACCCCGAATACATTCACAAGAGACTGGATCTTTTGTTCTGTTCTGTTTAGCCTGTATAGTTTACATTTTTTCCAGTTGGTTTTCATTTTTTACAACGAACATCTTCAGAAACCAAATAACTCTGTTGGGCTGTACTCCTACTGATATTCAGGAAAGATGAAAATTCGATTTTCATAGCTTAACACTGGAGATCTTATAACTAGTTTAAAATCTAACTAAATTGCAGTATCATTTTATTATTTTAATATTGCTTTTAAAGCAATATTAAAAAATATCTAGTGTGAACTCATCCCTTAATCCTTGATGAAAATTTACAACTGTTCACAGAACTAATGTTACTCTTATATTTCACAAACTCTTCAATCCCATCATTTCCAGAATAAATTTACTATGTTCCTTTCCACCAATTTTGGTCCTCCCCACTTTCACACAGTGTTCTTTATTGCCTTTAAATAACATTACTCACCAGATCACTCAGGTTTTTCCTTGATGCCTTATTTAACTAATCCTTCATTCTTAATCCCAGTCTGTTGCAACATCTGGTTAACATTTTTCCATTTCAAGAGAATTTTACATTGGATTTCAACATTTCTTATCTGGACTAACAATATAATTTTTGCACTTTTCTCCCTGTTATACCTTTCTTCAACTAAGTACCAAATTAGTGGAAGAGTTGTCTCTTTTTCCCCTTCTCATCTCCTTCTCCTCCTCCAATATAAATGTGATCATATCATCACTACTTGAATAACTTGGATGGATTCCATTTATTACAGATTAAATTTAAACTATTTACCATAGTGTTAAGACTGCTTCTTTTTAACCCATGGTACCTTTCTGGTCTCATCATGTCCACCAGTTCCTTAATGCTACATATAATCACAATGATCCAAATCTTTGATTTTTAGCCATTAATTCAGCCCCTGTTTTGAGGGTTTCTTGGACAAAGGTCAGTGACACACCCTTTGCTTGCTGGGTTTAATAAGTTATTTTTTTAAGGAAATCATTGCATTATATATATAACTCCAGGAGGCCTATATTGCCAAATAGTTTACAACAGAATTTCCTTTATTTTATGCTCATATTAATATTAAGAATACTCTGATATTGACCTCTGATTCTGAGCTCCTTCCTTAACTTTTTTCAAAAGCTTGAGATGTAAACTTATCCTATCCATTCACAATTTCTTAGGCAAGATGAGTAAAACTAAGGAATTCCCTTGAGCTTACATAATGGCTTTAATTATCTCTTATTTTAAAATGTTTGATAAGAGAGACATTCAGTTACAACATTTTCTTCTTGATTGGACCCTGAGAGATAGGTGGTCTCTATTCGAATAATAGAAATATTACAATTTGCTACATTGCAATATGTGGCATTCAAATTTCAAGCTTTTCTTTTAAGATCTCATTTTTTGTTTCACTTTAGAAGCTGTGTACAATTTCTGAGGAATAAAATGGTCCAAACTACGTAGTCTCCTAGTGTTTATGTAACAAATATATCACTAGGAGGGTTATTACATGGCAAATGACAAGGAATTTAGATTTTTCTAGAGTTTTTAGGAACAAAGTTCTTATAGGCAGAATTTTGCCCCCTTTGATTTTCAGCCCATGGTATTATGTTTGTGAATTTGTTATGCTCCCTAGCAAAAGGAATATTGCAGATGTAATTAAGGTTTTTAATCCATGTACTTAAAAATGAAAAATTATCCTTTATTATCTAGCTGGACCCAATGTGTTTTATTTCATGGCAAGTTATGCTCAGAGACTCAGCCAATGTTTTATTTAATATGGTTCACTGTGGGAATTGTAATAATTTCACAAACCATTAGCATATAGGATAATGTTTCTTAAAAAGCCAATAAAGAAAAAACATACTCCAAACCAATGATAGATTAATTGCACTATTTTTCCAGGCGAGGGGAGATGAAAAGAATAAAGTTCAATTTACTTGAGGTGTATCTTTCTACAAGCTGGTTCTCAGGAGAGACAGCTTAACCAACCATGAGCTGACTTCCAGCTGCCAGAGAAAAGAAAAGTTCCTTGTTGCTAGAGCAGGTTGCTAGGGAACCGAGATGCAGGTATTGGAGGGCAAGATGATTTCCTTCTAGGGGGTTGCAAGTCTTTCGCCACTGCTGGTTACGAGTCACCTCTTCAACTGCTAGAGCTAAGGTCCCAAGGTCTTCGGAGAGCTATTTAGATCAGCAAAGGGTAGCCTTGCCCAGACCAAACACTGATAGTCCTCACAAACTCTGAGCGTTTATAGTCAGTGTCACTTGACCATAGTTGCTTCATCATCTGTTCTTATTGATAAGCCTCCAACAGTGCCCCTTAGCAGCTGAGCTGCTGAGTGCTTATCAACAACCAGAGATGTGGATGATGACATCCTGACACAACAATTACACTTTTATATCAAAGCAAAACTTCATTCTTTTCTTTTTGAATTTTATTTTATTTATTTTTTTATATAGCAGGTTCTTATTAGTTATCCATTTTATACATATTAGTGTATACATGTCAATCCCAATCACCCAATTCATCACACCACCACCACCACTCCCCGCCACTTCCCCCCTTGGTGTCCATACATTTGTTCTCTACATCTGTGTCTCTATTTCTGCCCTGCAAACCGGTTCATCTGTACCATTTTTCTGGGTTTCACATATATGCGTTAATATATGATATTTGTTTTTCTCTTTCTTACTTCAGTCTGTATGACAGTCTCTAGATCCATTCACATCTCTACAAATGACCCCAATTCATTCCTTTTTATGGCTGAGTAATATTCCATTGTATATATGTACCACATCTTCTTTATCCATTCGTCTGTTGATAGGCATTTAGGTTGCTTCCATGGAAGCAACCATGACCTGGTTATTGTAAATAGTGCTGCAGTGAACATTGGGGTGCATGTGTCTTTTTGAATTATGGTTTTCTCTGGGTATATATCCAGTAGTGGGATTGTTGGGTCGTATGGTAATTTTATTTTTAGTTTTTTTAAGGAACCTCCATACTGTTCTCCATAGTGGCTGTATCAATTTACATTCCCTCCAGCAGTGCAAGAGGGCTCCCTTTTCTCCACACCCTCTCCAGCATTTGTTGTTTGTAGATTTTTTGATGATGCCCATTTTAACTGGTGTGAGGTGATACCTCATTGTAAAAAACTTCATTCTTAGATCAAAACAATTTCATTCCTAAAAATAACATTTTTTTGTCACCAGCAAGTGGGTTTGAAATCTTATCAAACCACAACACAATGTAATCACTTGAGGTACTGAAAACAGAGAACTTTTTCTGACAGGTGACAGAAGGGGAAGTCAAAGAGATTCCAAGTTTAGGAGAGACTTAACCTGACATTGCTGGAGGGCAACCCCAAGGAAAGCATGAGAAGGGATGAAGTCAGCATCTAGGAGCAAAGACTGGCCCCCAGACTGAAAAACAGAAAGAAACAGTTCTATACCCAGGAGGAAATAAATTTGGCCAATAAGCTGAATGAGCTTGGGAGCAGATTCTTTCCTAGGGCTCCAGTAAGGAACAAAACCCTGCTGACACTTTCATTTCAGCTTTGTGAGTCCCTAAGCAGAGAACCAGTTGAGGTCACCCAGACATCTGAGCTACAGAAGCTGCTGTGAAGTGAAAAATTTGTTTTGTTTTAAAACAAAGTGCTAAGTATATGGTAACCTGTCAAGGCAGCAATAAAAAACTAATATAGTATCTTCTTTCATTCCTTACATTGTTCTTTATCACTCTTTCTTCCTGCCAAAATACTATTCATTTTTTAAGGTCCAATTCATATGTCAAATACTTTATCTTTCCATTCTGAGAAATCATTATTCCTATGTAACTGTTAACCAAAATTTTAGCAATGGAGACCTGATTGAAATAAAAAGATGTTTATTTGGGGCTTTTGAGGAGCCCAGGAGACAAAGATTCAAGAAGAATTACAAAATAGAGGGGAAATTATAAAGGCAAAAAATGCAAGATTACAGTTAGTCATATAGTGTTTATCAAGTCTTATAACTGGAGTCAGCAAGAAGTAAGGATGCTGACTCCAGTAAGTAAAGACTGGTTGGGGTTCAAAATGGTTGCATAGGTACAAGAGGAGACTTTGAGACTGTAAGGTTGCAGCTGGCAGGTGTTGTTCTCAATACTGTCGGTGGTGTCCTAGGGTCTGGTACAATTCAAAGAACGCTCAAGATTTCAGTGGTGCAGAGATGTGTCTGAGACCAGATCCTCAATGGCCCACCCAGCTCCATTGCATGCCTGAACTGTGATTACTCCATTATAATTTCAATTTGTCATCATTGCAGTCCTGTGTATTTGTATAACAAGTATGTGCATACTTGTCTTTCTCACTAAATTCTGTTGTTGAAGATGGTTCTGTAATCACCTATCTATTTCATACATCTGTCCCCTTTGGTACCTAGTACAGTGTCTGATACATCATCAATTTTCTAAATATATAATATGTTTCATTGAAATGAGTCCCTATATTTATCCATTTAGACCTTCTTTTTCTTCCAGATTTTCTAGATGTCTTCTTCTATTTCATTCAATAATCTTTATTAATGGCATATTCTGTACCAGAATACCTGTTCAATAGGGGAAGCCCATGAACAGCACAAGCATCTTCTCTGCCCTGGTTAGAATTTTAATAAGTTCCTGTTGACAAGATCCAATTACCAAATAAATGAAAATAATGATTTCAGGTAGTGATGCTCAATCAGATGATCGATGATATGATTGACAATAAGAGGGGAGACTATGATTGAGATTAGGATAGGCTTTTCCAAGGATATGACCTTGAAGCTGAGACCAGACGTGTTTCAAGGAGCCAATATGTGGAGATGTGAGCAAAGACTGTCCAGGCTCAGGGAATAATAATTGTAAAATGATGTTGAGAATAAGCTTGAATGCTTGAAGAAGAGGAAGACTTCCTTAGTAGTAAGCAAACCTGTGCCAGAAAGAAGATATTTCAGCCTATATTAATAGACCTTAAAGGGAATAAAGGGGGGGAGGAGAAGAGAAATAAGTGAGGGAGATTAAGAGATACAAACTTCCAGCTGCAAAATAAATGAGTTACAGGTATGAAATGTACAGTGTGGGGAATATAGTCAATAACTATGTAACATTTTTGTATGGTGACAGATGGTACCTAGATATCATGGTGATCATTTTGAACTGTATAGAAATATTGAATCATTATGTTGTGTACCAGGAACTAGCATAGTGTTGTAGGTCAATTATACTTGAAAAACAAACTCACAGAAAAAGAGATCAGATTTTTGGGGCCAGAGGCAGTGGGGGTGGGGGTGGGAGGGAACTGGCTGAAGGTACAAACTTCCAGTTGTAAGATAAATAAGTACTAGTGACGTAATGTACAACATGACAAATACAATTAACACTGCTGTATGTTATATATGAAAGTTAAGAGTAAATCCTGAGTTCTCATCACAGGAAAAAAATAGCTTTTTCTATTTTTTAGATTTTCTATCTATATGATGGGAGTTCACTAAACTTGTGATAAGTCAAATTAGTATAACTTAAATTTAGACAGTGCTGTATGTTAATTATATTACAATAAAACTGGAAGGAAAAAAGGGAGTAATTGTCTCTGGTTAATCTCTGTGCCAACAAGAACTAACCAAGATTGTGACCTCGATTATTTGAACTAATTAATTGGATTCTAAATAGAGTCAATATAAAAGAGCTAAAATAGTGCATTATGTCTGTTTGAAGATATCATGCCCCCATCAGAGAGTTTTGTGATGTGAACACAGAGCCCACATGAGTTTGTTTTTACATATAAAATTTCTGTTGCATTTTTTTGTTACAGAAAAAAAATCAGTAAATCCTAATGAATACATTATCTCCAAATCTGTCTTATAATCACCTTTTTTCTTAAAAAAGTATGCCTCTATATATAATTGTAAAATATATGTTTGTACAATTAAACTGAAATATTCTAGAACATGACACTAAGTAGTTTTGAACTGATCTCACCTACAAATCACAGGAGTTGAAGAAAGTACTCTCTGATCTTCTTTCAGCTCTACAAAAACAGTAAGTTGTGTTTTAGCTGTATACATAGCTACACATGATAACATAAAAATACTGCATTCTTCCAGGAACCTTTAATCTAAAAGGGCTACACTGCACTGTTTAAAAGGTAATTGAGAATCACAGATTTCAACCGCTCATCCACAGTGAGAATTTTAACCCTTTTTGAGTTATCCAAGTATTCAAAACTGTATGTCTATGAATACATGACAAAATAGATGATTTGAGAGCCCATGTTTGACTATTCAAAATTAAAATAGTTCTATTGAAAAATTATGACGTTAATTGCATGGTCTGGAGCAGCCAATTATGAAAAATTAAGGTAGTAATTGTATACTTTAGGATGTCCACATATTTTCCTCCCTTATCTATGTTTGTCTTCTTGACAATTTATTCATATATTCTGCCTTAAAATTTCATTTTACTATAAAACATAAGACTTTTGACTTAGGTGGCAGAAACCTCCAGGGAACAGGAATCCAATGTTTCAAAAACTTAACCTAAGGAAATGAATTTCCTACCCTGACTGTGGCTATCACATTTTTCTCTTAGAGCTAGACCATGTAACTTTTTACAAACTGAGTATTTCTGGATGCTTACTCTCCATCATCACTTGGTCCTCTCTCTTGTTTGAAATTCTTGGACTAGTTTAAAGGGTGAAAATGCCCACAGTCCAATCATTACTGCCTTACATTTGCTGTAGTTCTGCCACTGTGAAAACCTTTGTCTAAGTTTCAAATTTCACCTCTTCAGTTTCCAGTGGGTTCATGTTGAACAGTCTGTGAACCACATGCTGAATTCCAAGCCCTCACTTGGCATGTCGGCTAACTGGAGACATATGGCATTTCACCCTTATCCTGGACTCACAGGTTCTAGCTCGTTCCTCACACACTTTTTGCCTAAAGCAGTAAAATTTTCTCTGAATCAATAATTCAATATACATATAATATATATACATACATATATGAAATATATACGTATACAGAATTCTTAGAGCTCAACAGCAGGCCATTCATTTTTACGTCTTTTCCTTTTCTTTCTGTTCTTTCTTCCTTTTCTCCTTTCTTTCCTTCCTTCCTCTCTCTCTCCTTCCCTCTCTCCCTTCCTCCTTTTTCTTTCTTTCCCTTTCTTTCTTTCTTTCTTCCTTTCTTCTTTTTCTTTCTTCTCTCTCTTTCTTTTGTTTTTTCCCTCATTTTTACTACCAAAACACAAAGGCCTTATTTTTAATTTTTGATTTTAATTTTCCTAGAAAACATCTACTATTTACTTTCCTACTTCTTCTCTGAAAACTTCTTACCATTCTTTTATTCTTAGTGTGAGAAAAGAATTTTGTGCAATATTTTATCTTTCAATATTGCCTTTTAAAGCATGCACAAGTAGATTGAATATGTTAATGTATAACTACTAAACACAAAAGTTCAGCTCCCAGAAAATATACCATACATGAAAACTGGCAGCCAAGAATAGTAAAAATGGAGTAACCACTGCTAATATGTGTCAACAAGTTTTTACAATATAAAATCTTGTGTCCTTTACTGATAAAACTAAACATGAAGCTTAGTTTTTCCTTTATTGATAACTGTATTTTCTGATATAAATTAAACCACACTAGTTATGCAGTTAACAGTTTACTTTTATTGCAAAAGTAAACTGTTAACTGCATAACTAGTGTGATTTAATTTATAGTGCCCTGGTTATGAGCAAAGACTCTGGAACCAGACCCTGGTGTTGAAATCCCTTCAGGACCTAAGAGTATACACTGCTGCAGAATTTAGTAAGCTTCTCACTGTCTTAATTTCTGTTTTTGATAAATGGGGATAATAATTATAAATATATATAATGAATAGAAGATAATCAGAATATATATATTAATATATATTTTTTTCTCATCAACACTGGGCAGATGAGATCAACAGCAGTTAATTAACCACATATATTCACAGCCTGGTGGAGAAGGACACTGCTCCTTACAGAGCCACTCAGAGGTTGCAATTGGGAATAGAGTGAACAAGTAGGAGCTATGAAGGGCAAGCTTTATAGTAACAAGACTGGGAGTTGGGCCCTGATCCCTGCAGAAAGATGTGATTGATTCGTCTGAATAATTTTGTGGGCTGGCTGGGAAATAAAACCTGCTAGGTTCAAGACCAAGTAAAAAACAATTTGTTCAACTGATAGGGAAAATAGCTGGGTGGGAGCAACTTATGTGGAGGAGGGGCAACAGAGAGAGATTAGGCAACAAAAGAAGTCAAACTGTGCTATGAGCCCAACAAGTCTTGTCCTAGCCCACCCAGACCTTTGCAGCACATGTGGTCCATCAGAATTTTCACAGGTGGCCCAGCATGGTGCTGATTTACCCTCTTACTGCAGTCAGTCTTTGGATAGTCACCCAGGAAGATGTACCCTTGACAAAGTCAGTTATTTGCAGCTGAGACAAGCCCTAAAGAGTTAATGGCAGTCTGCTGACCACACTTAAAACACTGGAAAAGAGATCCTTCCTTGTAGGGTGAACTGGATGGTGCAACTCTATCCAACACAGTATATTCCTTACACCCATAAGATTCTCTTCATATATTTGGAACCAGCTCCTTCAAGATTCCACTAGGCTTCTCTTCCTTGGGAAAACTTGAGAAACAAGAGTTAATAGTATGACTGAAGTCCCTAGCTTCTGCAGCTGATCTTAGGTCTTTATACTGACACTCATCACCTCCACTATGATTCATCATCAGATCCCTGCACCTTCAGTTTCTACTTCTGATTGGTCACTTACCTATGAGTGTGACCTAAGCCTTAATTATTGTTGCTATCTTTACATAAAATTAAAACATATATAGATGAGAAAGAACAGGTTACTTAAGATAATTGATCTAAAAACATCTATACATATATTTACTAGAATTCAAAATTTTGTTTAGGCATTAAAGAAAAAATGGGGAAATTAAGGAAATAATCTTTAAAGCAATAAAGGAGGCATAGAAGGAAAGCAGGAAAGAGAAAAAAAGAACCGTCAAATATCCTATGCTTTCAGAGAATTAGTGCATTGACGCTTAAGATATTGAGTTGTTGAGTTTCTTTCCTACCACTAAGAATTGCCAGAACAATATACATAATATGTAGGCATTATGTCACATACACATCAAAATGTTTGGCATATTTTATATATGCAGTTTTTAAAATAGACTGAACATGGAAATAGAACTACAAAGCAACACTTAAGCCTTTTGATCTGGGCATTAAATTCTGAGGAAAAGTGATTTCATTTTCTTAATAGAAGCCTGTGCATTACATAAGGCCAAGCTGAGAAGTGTTGGTGTATTTTTTTCATCCTTAGTGCTATATTACAGCATTCCACTGACAGTAAAGTATCTCCTGCTGTGACAAGTATTGATCATATTTTTCCTTTGAGACTCCTAAAAAGCCAAACTGTAGCTTCCTAAAATATTCAGCTGGAGCAGTGGTTTGTCAGAACTATAAGTTAGCAAGAAACTTACTTTTATTCTCACTTGGAAAAATAAAACACAATTAGTATTCTCCATGTATTTGCTGACTACATAATTGCTTTATCAGCTAAATGACTGAATAAGCCAAAAATTGAAGTCAAGATTCTTTTTCATTTTCCTTAAGTATACATGTGCTTTTGTCTAGCAAGAAGAATAATCAATGTTTTCATATATGATAATATAAAACTGAGGGATATGAGCAAAACTGAGAAAATGACAGAGCTATAAACCTATCATGAAATATTTTAGTGCATAGTTTTATTTTATACACAAATGTACATTCAATTAAATAGTTTGCCTAAATAAGAAAGCAGGGACATATATTTAACTATGTCTCTTTATTTCTTACTTATACCATGGTTTTATAAAAATCATAAATGAATATAGTGATTGAAAGCGGAAAGCTAGAGCATATTGTTGATGAGATTTAATTAGTACGTTAATAGAAGTTTACAGATAATGATATAATAGGTTATAAAAATAAAATTCTAATGATATTTGGTCTAAGGAATTGTTATAAAAGTAAGAATATAAGTGTCTGGAATATTAGAAATTACTACATTACATAACAAGCAAATAAATATAGGACAAATTTAAAGAAAATTGCAGATTTTGCAATGGAAATCCATTCTTAAAAGACATAGTTCAAGTTTCCTCAAACTTTATAATAATATGGTATGTTTTCATATTCAAATTTAGGAACATCCCAGTATTAATTTTAGTCTCTTGAAATGACACTATATATGTAACTAAATCTATTCAATTAGTATTTAGGAGTAAGTTATTTAGTAGTTAACAGAACCAAGTATAGAAATGAAGTAATAGAAAATGGATTATTTAATTCTTTTACTCAGACTTTAGCCATCAGCATTCTAAATCATACTACATAGGAAGAAAGTACTCTACTTAAAAAAAAAAAAACTTTAAAAAATGAAGGAAAAAATAAAAGATTCCATGATCATGAGTAATCACAATCAACATCTGAAATATATAATGTGTCAGTCAAAGCTTTTATTTATTATATTTTTTATTTAAAAAAATTTTTTTTTTTCCTTTTTTGTGGTACGCGGGCCTCTCACTGCTGTGGCCTCTCCCGTTGCAGAGCACAGGTTCCAGATTCGCAGGCTCAGCGGCCATGGCTCATGGGCCTGGCTGCTCCGTGGGATGTGCGATCCTCCCGGACCGGGGCACGAACCCACGTCCCCTGCATTAACAGGCGGACTCTCAACCACTGCGCCACCAGGGAAGCCCTAAATTTATTTATTTTTGGCTGCATTGGATCTTCGTTGCTGTACATGGTCTTTCTCTAGCTGCGGTGAGCGGGGGCTACTCTTCGTTGTGGAGCGCGGGCTTCTTGTTGCAGTGGCTTTTCTTGCTGCGGAGCACAGGTTCTAGGCACATGGGCTTCAGTAGTTGTGGCACACAGGCTCAGTAGTTGTAGCTCGTGGGCTCTAGAGCACAGGCTCAGTAGTTGTGGCACACAGGCTTAGTTGCTTCGTGGCATGTGGGATCATCCCAGACCAGGGCTTGAACCCATGTCCCCTGCATTGCCAGGCAGATTCTTAACCACTGCACCACCAGGGAAGCCCTCAAAGCATTTATTTATTTATAATCTATTCTATTCTGACCCTTATGTGAAAATGTTGTTCTCTACCTTACTCAAATTATCAATTAAATTTTCAATGTCTTTTTAGTTGGAAACACATATTGCACAATAACTTTCCAACCTTTGAATAAAAACTGCCTGTATATGTTACACACACTGTAGAGACACAGTAACATCACACACTGAGTTGTCTTCATCCATGGAGTCAAGTATTAGGACTGGTAAGAGTATATTCATATAGTTGAGTACTGAAAATGTCCCAGATATTTATGCATTAGAATTAACAAAATTTTCTTTTATATATTAGGGCTTGTAATACCAACTTTCACCCCAAAAGAATGGAATAAAATTGTATCCATCTCAAGTAAGGAAAGATAAATAAGAAAAATTTTCCTCTCTGGAGAAACTTCTTTGCCAATGACCAAACAGATGTCTGGTACAAGAAACAGAGTGTACACCTATATAACTGGGATTCATTCACAGTGTCTCTTGTGAATTTTTGTTTGTTTTGGCAAATAAATATAAAAAATCAAAGCAGAAACTAAATACACCTTAAATTGATTTTAAAAATTCCAAACATCTTAAATCCCACAGAAGGAGGACAAAAACGTATGCATCCGTTCATGGATAAATCTGTAGCCCAGGTTTCAGAGTAGATCACAAAACTTCCACAGAGTAGTACCGTGGGTTGCATGAAATTATTGCTAACACAAATTTAACACAATGTGTCATCTGCACAGTCACATATAATGCTTTAGACATCTTGTTTATTACATATGGGAAAGTTGGAAACACTATTTTCAACTGTGGTATGGCTGATTTTCTAGTAATTCCTCATGGGTGTTCACATTTCTTATTTGATGGGATTCCTAATTATAATTTCTGGCTTTTGGTACATTTTAATACAAAATTTTTCTGTAAGGTTTGCAAAATTTCAACATTTTCCAGATTAAAAAACAAAAGTATTTTTATTTAATTAAGGAAGAGAATCCTTTATAACAGCATCAAGATTTATAACTATTTTTTTTCCATTTTATAGTATCCATGCTGAGGGTTATTTGATTTATGGAATCTGTTTATATATATATATATATATATATATATATATATATATATATACACATGCATACCAATTCATGTAACACTTCATAAAAAGAAAATTTTCTCCAGTTATACACTAGAAAATGTCTAGTGCCATTTGGGAATAAAAGTAGGTAATGAAATATTACATTAAGTGTTTATGTGGCGGGGGGACCTTCAAGATGGCAGAGGACTAAGACGTGGAGATCACCTTCCTCCCCACAAATACATCAGAAATACATCTACACGTGGAACAACTCCTACAGAACACCTACTGAACGTTGGCAGGAAACCTCAGACTTCCCAAAAGGCAAGAAAATCTCCACGTACCTGGGTAGGGCAAAAGAAAGAAGAAAAAACACAGAGACAAAAGAATAGGGATGGGACCTGCACCTCTGGGAGGGAGCTGTGAAGGAGAAAAAGTTTCCACACACTAGGAAGCCCCTTCTCTGGCAGTGACAGAGGGTGGGTTGCGGGGAAGCTTTGGAGCCACGAGGAGAGCGCAGCAATAGGGGTGCAGAGGGCAAAGCGGAGACATGCCCGCACAGAGTATTGGCGCCGACCAGCACTCACAAACCTGAGAGGCTTGTCTGCTCACCCGCCAGGGTGGGTGGGGGCTGGGAGCTGAGTCTTGGGTTTTGGAGGTCAGACACCAGGGAGATGATTGGGGTTGGCAGCGTGAACACAGCCTGAAGGGAACTAGTGTGCCACAGCTAGCTAGGAGGGAGTCCAGGAAAAAGTCTGGAACTGCCTAAGAAGCAAGAGACCATTGTTTCAGGGTGCTGAGAAGAGGGGATTACTTCCTTGTTTGCCCACAGAAGGCAGAGCACTGCCTAAAGGAGCTCCAGAGATGGGCGTGAGTCACAGCTATCAGCTCGGACACCAGAGACAAGATGGGCATGAAACGCTAAAGCTGCTGCTGCAGCCACCAAGAATCCTGTGTGCAAGTACAGGTCACAGTCCACACTGCCACCAGGAGTCTGTGCAGCCCGTCACTGCCAGGGTCCCGTGAGCCACGGACAGCTTCGCCAGGAGACCACATGGGGTGCTTCAGGCTGTTGCAATGTCACGCTGGCCTCTGCCACTGCAGGCTCACCCCACATTCCACTTATTACTACCATGCCCCTCCCACTGCCCAGCCTGAGTGAGCCAAAGCTCCCTAATCAGCCACTGATTTAACCCCCTCCTGTCTGGGTGGGGAACAGATGCCTGAGGGCAACCTACATGCAGAGGTGGGGTCAAAACCAAAGCTGAACCCCAAGGGCTGTGTGAACAAAGAAGAGAAAAGGAAATTTCCCCATGCAGCCTCAGGAGCAGCAAATTAAATCCCCACAATCAACCTGATGTACCCTGCAACTATGGGATAACTGAATAGACAATGAATCATGGCAAAATTAAGGCGGTGGACTTTGGGAACAACTGTAGACTTGGGGTTTCCTGTCTACGACTGACTTGTTTCTGATTTTTATGTTTATCTTAGTATAGTTTTCAGTGGTTGTTATCATTGGTTGATTTGTTTATCTGTGTGGTTGCTCTCTTCTTTTTTTTTATTACATTTTTACTTTAATAATTTTTCTCTAGCTTTTTATTTTAACAATTTTATTTTGTTTTATTTATTATTTTTTTTTCTCACTTTTCTTCTGAGCCATGTGGCTGATTGGGCCTTGGTGCTCCGGCTTGGTGTCAGACCTGAGCCTCTGTGGTGGGAAGCTGAGTTCAGAACATTTGACCACCAGAGACCTCATGGCCCCATGTAATATCAATCAGTGAGAGCTCTCCCAGAGATCCCTGTCTCAACACTAATACCCAACACCACCCAACAGCCAGCAAACTCCAGTGCGGGATACACCATGCCAAACAACTAGCAAGATAGGAACACAACTCCACCCATTAGCAGAAAGGATGCCTAATATCATAAAAGTTCACAGACACCCCAAAACATGCCACCAGACACAGTCCGGCACACCATAAAGACAAGATCCAGCTCCACCCACCACAACACAGGCACCAGTCCCCTCCACCAGGAAGCCTACACAAGCCCCTGAACTAACCTTATCAACTGGGGGCAGACACCAAAAACAACAGGAACTATGAACCTGCAGCCTGTGAAAAGGAGACCCCAAACACAATAAGTTAAGCAAAATGAGAAGACATAGAAATACACAGCAGATGAAGGAACAAGGTAAAAACCCACCAGACCTAACAAATGAAGAGGAAATAGGCAGTCTACCTGAAAAAGAATTCAGAGTAATGATAGTAAAGATGACCCCAAATCTTGGAAACACAAAGGAGAAAATACAAGAAACATTAAACAAGGACCAAGAAGAACTAAAGAGCAAACAATGATGAACAACATAGTAAATGAAAATAAAATTCTCTAGAAGGGATCAATGGCAGAAAAACAGAGGCAGAAGAACAGATAAGTGAGCTGGAAGATAAAATAGTGGAAATAACTATGACAGAGTACAATAAAGAAAAAAAGAATGAAAACAATTGAGGACAGTCTCAGAGACCTCTGGGACAATATTAAATGCACCAACATTCGAATTATAGGGCTCCCACAAGAAGAAGAGAAAAATAAAGGGTCTGAGAAAATATTTGAAGAGATTATAGTTGAAAACTTCCCTAATAGGGGAAAGGAAATAGTCAATCAAGTCTAGGAAGCACAGGGAGTCCCACAAAGGATAAATCCAAGGAGCAACACACCAAGACACATATTAATCAAACTATCAAAAATTAAAGAAAAAGAAAAAATATTAAAGCAGCAAGGGAAAAGCAACAAATAGCATACATGGGAAACCACATAAGGTTAACGGCTGATCCTTCAGCAGAAACTCGGCAAGCCAGAAGAGAGTGGCAGGACCTATTTAAAGTGATGAAAGGGAACAACCTACAACCAAGATTACTATACCAAGGAAGGATCTCATTCAGATTCAATGGAGAATTTAAAACCTTTACAGACGAGCAAAAGTTAAGAGAATTCAGCACCACCAAACCAGCTTTACAACAAATGCTAAAGGAACTTCTCTACACAGGAAACACAAGAGAAGGAAAAGACCTACAAAAACACACCCAAAACAATTACGAAAATGGTAATAGGAACATACATATCAATAATTACCTTAATTGTAAATGGATTAAATGTTCCAACCAAAAGACACAGACTGGCTGAATGGATACAAAAACAAGACCCATATATATGCTGTCTACAAGAAACCCACTTCAGATCCAGGGACACATACAGACTGAACGTGAGTATGTGGAAAAAGATATTCCATGCAAATGGAAATCAAAAGAAAGCTGGAGTAGCAATCCTCATATCAGAAAAAAATAGACTTTAAAATAAAGACTATTACAAGAGACAAAGAAGGACACTACATAATGATCAAGGGATCAATCCAAGAAGAAGACATAACAATGGTAAATATTTATGCACCCAACATAGGAGCACCTCAATACATAAGGCAAATACTAACAGCTATAAAAGGGGAATTCGACAGTAACACAATCATTGCAGGGGACTTTAACACCTCACTTTCACAAACAGACAGATTATCCAATATGAAAGTAAATAAGGAAACACAAGCTTTAAACAATACATTAAACAAGATGATATTTATAGGACATTCCATCCAAAAACAACACAATACACTTTCTTTTCAAGTGCTCATGGAACATTCTCCAGGATAGATCATATCTTGGGTCACAAATCAAACCTTGGTAAATTTAAGAAAATTAAAATCATATCAAGTATCTTTTTGGACCACAATGATATTAGACTAGATATCAATTACAGGAAAAAAAACTTAAAAAAATACAAACACATGGAGGCTAAACAATACACTACTTTATAACCAAGACTTCACTGAAGAAATCAAAGAGGAAATCAAAAAATACCTAGAAAAAAATGACAATGAAAACACGACGACCCAAAACCTATGGGATGCAGGAAAAGCAGGTCTAAGAGGGAAGTATAGAGCAATACAATCCTACCTCAAGAACCAAGAAACATCTCAAATAAACAACCTAATCTTACACCTAAAACAATTAGAGAAAGAACAAAAAAAACCCGACGTTAGCCAAAGAAAAGAAATCATAAAGATCAGATCAGAAATAAATGAAAAAGCAATGAAAGAAACAATAGCACATATCAACAAAACTAAAAGTTGGTTCTTTGAAAAGATAAACAAAAGTAATAAACCATTAGCCAGACTCATTAAGAAAAAAAGGGGGAAAACTCAAATCAACAGAATTAGAAATGAAAAAGGAGAACTAACAACTGACACTGCAGAAATACAAAGGATCATGAGAGATTACTACAAGCAACTAAACACCAATAAAATAGACAACCTGGAAGAACTGGACAAATTCTTAGAAAAGCACAACCTTCCAAGACTGAACCAGGAAGAAATAGAAAATATAAACAGAACAATCACAAGCACTGAAATTGAGACTGTGATTAAAAATCTTCCAACAAACAAAAGCCCAGGACCAGATGGCTTCAGAGGCAAATTCTATCAATCATTTAGAGAAGAGATAACACTTACCCTTCTCAAACTCTTCCAAAATATAGCAGAGGGAGGGTCACTCCCAAACTCATTCTATGAGGCCAACATCACCCTGATATCAAAACCAGACAAATATGTCACAAAAAAAGAAAACTAGAGGCCAATATCACTGATGAACATAGATGCAAAAATCCTCAACAAAACACTAACAAACAGAATCCAACAGCACATTAAAAGAACATACACCATGATCAAGTGGGGTTTATCCCAGGAATGCAAGGATTCTTCAATATACACAAATCAATCAATGTGATACACCATATTAATAAACTGAAGGATAAAAAACATATAAAAATCTAACAGATACAGAAAAAGCTTTTGACAAAATTCAACACCCATTTATGATAAAAACTATCCAGAAAGCAGGCAGAGGGAACCTACCTCAATCTAATAAAGGCCATATATGACAAACCCACAGCCAACATCATTCTCAATGGGGAAAAACTGAAACCATTTCCTCTAAGATCAGGAACAAGACAAGCTTGCCCACTCTCCCCATTATTATTCACCATAGTTTTGGAAGGTTTAGCCACAGCAATCAGAAAAGAAAAAGAAATTAAAGGAATGCAAATTGGAAAAGAAGAAGAAGAACTGTCATTGTTTGCAGATGACATGATACTATACATAGAGAATCCTAAAGAAGCTTCCAGAAACTACTAGAGCTAATCAATGAATTTGGTAAAGGAGCAGGATACAAAATTAATGCACAGAAATCTCTTTCATTTCTAAAAATCTGAAAGAGAAATTAAGGAAACACTCCAATTTACCACTGCAACAAAAAGAATAAAATACCTAGGAATAAACCTACCTAAGGAGATAAAACACCTGTATGCAGAAAACTATAAAACACTGATGAAAGAAAGTAAAGATGATACAAAAAATGGAGAGATATAACATGTTCTTGGATTGGAAGATTCAACATTGTGAAAATGACTATACTATCCCAAGCAATCTACAGATTCAGTGCAATCCCTATTAAACTACCAAAGGCAATTTTCACAGAACTAGAACAAAAAATTTCACAATTTGTATGTAAACACAAAAGACCCCGAATAGTCAAAGCAATTTTGAGAAAGAAAAACGGAGCTGGAGGAATCAGGCTCCTGATTTCAGACTATACTACAAAGCTACAGTAATGAAGGCAGTATGGTACTGGCACAAAAACAGAAAGATAGATCAATAGAACAGGATAGAAAGTCCAGAGTTAAACCCACGCACATATGGTCACCTTATCTTTGATAGAGGAGGCAAGAATATACAATGGAGAAAAGACAGCCTCTTCAATAAGTGATTCTGGGAAAACTGGACAACTACATGTGAAAGAATGAAGTTAGAACACTTCCTAATACCATACACAAAATTAAACTCAAAATGGAGTAAAGACCTAAATGTAAGGTCAGACACTATAAAACTCTTTGAGGAAAACATAGGAAGAACACTCTATGACATAAAGCACAGCAAGATCCTTTTCGACCCACCTCCTAGAGAAACGGCAATAAAAACAAAAATAAACAAATGGGACCTTTTTTCACAGCAAAGGAAACCATAAACAAGATGAAAAGACAACCCTCAGAATGGGACTAAATATTTGCAAACGAAGAAACTGACAAAGGATTAATCTCCAAAATATATAAGCAGCTCATGCAGCTCAATATCAAAAAGGCAAACAACCCAATCTAAAAATGGGCAGAAGACCTAAATAGAGATTTCTCCAAAGAAGATATACAGATTGCCAACAAACATATGAAAGGATGCTCAACATCACTAATCATTCAAGAAATGGAAATCAAAACTACAGTGAGGTATCACCTCACACCAGTCACAATAGCCATGATCAAAAAATCTACAATCAATAAATGCTGGAGAAGGTGTGGAGAAAAGGGAACCCCCTTGCACTGTTGATGGGAATGTAAATTGATACAGCCACTATGGAGGTTCCTTATAAACTAAAAATAGAACTACCATACGACCTAGCAACCCCACTACTGGGCATATACCCTGAGAAAACCATAGTTCAAGAAGAGTCATGTCCCACAGTGTTCATTGCAGCACTGTTTACAATAACCAGGACATGGAAGCAACCTACATGTCCATCTTCAGATGACTGAATAAAGATGTGGCCCATATATACAATGGAATATTGCTCAGCCATAAAAAGAAACGAAACTGAGTTATTTGTAGTGAGGTGGATAGACCTAGAATCTTGTCATACAGAGTGAAGTAAGTCAGAAAGAGAGAAACAAATACAGTATGCTAACACATATATATGGAATCTAAAAAAAAAGGTTCTGATGAACCTAGGGGCAGGACAGGAATAAAGACGCAGATGTAGAGAATGTAATTGAGGACCTGGGGAGGGGTATGTGTATGCTGGGACTAAGTGAAAGAGTAGCACTGATATATATACACTACAAAATGTAAAATAGATAGCCAGTGGGAAGCAGTTGTATGGCACAGGGAGATTAGCTCAGTGCTTTGTGACCACCTACAGGGGTGGGATAGGGAGTGTGGGAGGGAGATGCAGGAGGGAGGGGATATGGGGATATATTTATACATGTAGCTGATTCACTTTGTTATACAGCAGAAACTAACACAACATTGTAAAGTAATTATACTCCAGTAAAGATGTTAAATTAAAAAAAAAAGAGTTTATGTGCGTCTTTGAAGTCTGTTTAAAATAAAT